>NW_023998423.1:12754281-12815222 GCF_014805625.2 Glossina fuscipes | reverse complement strand
CATGTATATATATAATATATATATATATGTGCATTTCATCTTCATTTTGAGGAAAGAAAACATTGACAGGTTAATAAATCTCTTTTAGAGCAAATTTGGTTTCGTCATCTTTTCCATTTACGTGCTTTTCAAAATGCGAGCTTTAATGTATATATGTATATAGTCTGTTATCAGCGTCATACAAAATACAATATTTTCTTTTCTGCAAATTAATTATCTCCGCATAAAAAAACAAAAAATTTAGAAATGTTCAGTGTTTGATTCAATTATTTGCGGAAAGAATGGTCTGCGTAATAATTGAATGAACGCAATTGTGAATTTATTCCTTCAGCTAATCTTTTTCATAGTCTCCGCCATTAGATTTGTAAATCATAGAGGAACATGTCACAGAGCCCAACGGTAAAGTTTGTCATTCTTTCGTCCGCATGCCAATCGCGGTTTATTAAGTTAAATCAAAATAAATGTGATCTACATAACTAGCGAAACCTGTTATTTCCTCAGCAAAAGCATGTAGACGGTAGGTAAAGCATTTATATTACAAATATTCACCAAAACATAGCAGAGCAATGTAAAATTTCGATAGAGAAGTGGTCGCGATTAGTTGAATACCAGTGCTAGATGTTGGTTGGCGCTGCCAGGGTGTAGGAAGTAGTGATGCAAGACATTTTCCTAATTCCACAAAATGCAAACTAATACTTGACTTGACCTTCTTCCGGTATTCGTTAAAGTTTGTGCAATTTCATCAACGATCCTCTGGCATATTATTGTCACATGCGACACAGGTGTCATGGTCCGTTACCAACTACAGCTAAAGATAGCGTAGTGTGAATGGTGCCTGGAGCGAGCTGGATTGATTACTTCTCATAATACAATAAATCCAAGAGGGAGGGTAGTAGGAGTGGCTTCCTCAGAATTATGGAAAATTCAAAACGCAATTGTGAAATGACGAATACGTGCCATATAGAAACTTCAGCGGAAACTGGCATGTCCAAGCACAATTTGAACGCTGCAGGTTAATCGATATGCGAAGCTTGACCGCTTCGATGCTGCCTTTCGGGGAGTGCTCGTGATGGCTGTGGTTATCTTAAATAATTAGTGGAAGAAAGGGGTAGGAAGGTTTGGACCTAGCCCAAAATACGGTACCCATTGGGAAATTCGTTGCATTAATGTTTTCACTGGTAATTTTTATGTCAAACTCCTTGTCTACTTTCTCATCCTATTCAGCCTTACGACCATTGTTGTAGCTTCGCAGCCAAACACCATAAAATGAAATGTCCAGATCTTTATGAATGTTTCGAAAAATGTTGTCACGCTTAATGCCATATAATTGATCAGAGAGGGCCGTATGTTTAATGTAAAAATTTTCAAAGCGATTTGAATGAAGGGGCTTCACCATAGTTACTGCGAATGATACTGTAAAATGCACGCATTTTCTCAAGTTCAATTGGAGCAGCAATCACCATAATGTTGTTTATTTTGTGATGATGCCGACGTAGAGACAATAAATTTAGATGCAGGCACCGAGTTAATAATGTAATTATCGATAGGAACGACTTTAAGAATTATTTCTCCCGAGAAGAATAATTGTCTATGGACTGTCGACTTCTAAAGCTACATATTAACGAAGTTACCTGCTTCTAAAACCAAGAATAGCACAAAGTTTACCTGTTACCTATTATAAAGCAAACACAATAGCTACAGTATCGATGTCGGTTCTATAGGTTGTTAGCAGCATAATTTTTCTAATATAGACCTATTTGTGGGCGCTTTGCTTTCAATTTTGTTTTTAAAATATTATATATGCTTCCAAATGCTTTTAAATCTTGTTTCAAGTTAATAAAATGTTACAAACGACAAACTATATCTTTTAGACCATTGTTAGCATAGTTGTGATTTCTCTATTATCAAACTTGAACTGCGTCCATCGATTAAGAGTATATAAACTAGATTTTCGCTTTTTGCGACAGTAAGCCTAGCTTACCCTAATAGATAATACCAATCTTAAATTCTCTTATAACCCTTTACACTTCCATTCAATATACATTTGTGGATATTAAAAAACCGCTATTGTGATATTCTCTCTCTCATTCGATTTGTCTCTCCCTTTCCGAGTATACTTTAAAATGAGCTGATTGTGTATCTCTTAGTTAACTAGCTTTCATTCTCATCTCGATGTACCCTGAAATCTATTTGTTTCTGTGTTATGTATGGATTCTGTCATTCAAAACTTATTTTCATGGGGAAATAAAGGGCCAAACTTGACGTTTCTTTGTTTACTATGGTACAATCAATAAAGAAATCATACAAAAGTAAATAAAAACAAAATTATGTAAAATTTGTGATAAAATGAAAGAAAATTAATATAAAATTTTGAATTGTGAGCTTAAAGTTTCAATTTTAATATAAATTTTTTTATATTTATTTTTTACAATACAATTATACATTAATATATCAATTTGCCTATAAGGAAAATATATGGTTTTAAAATGAATTGTAAGTCGATTCTAGTTTTGCATTACATAAGTAAAAGCCAACTTTTTCATTTTCACAACACAGAAGCAGAAGACATGGTGGTTCTTATTTCCTTATTTTGTATATGAAGCATTGTTCATTTTGTGTGGGTTTACGAAAATAAATATTTATTCTATTCATTCGCTTCAATAAATATCAAGAATATTGTACAACAACGTGTCACAAGAGCGAGAAAAGCACAAGAAGTTACTTGTCACCAGGAATACCTTTTTACTGTCATTAATAATCCACCGAATTCATTCAGTCATTTCTGATACAGCAGCAGAAAAGATGCTTTGTGCAGCGCTTAAGTAAAAATCGCTACTTTCAAGTTGTTGCTACAACTCCAAGTTAAGTGCAAACCGGATCACCGGAGGTATGCAGATTCTCCTTTGCCATTGCTAGCAACAAATTTTTTTAAAATATATTCAAAACCCTTTTGTTGCCTCATTTACTTGCAAATTTTCCAGTAACTTAAGAGAATCTGAATCTTTCCACGTCTCACGCGATTCCTTTTCCACTAATCTCGATGTGCCTCTACTGCCAAGTAATCTCATATGAGCAAAGGCACCCTTCCGCATGATGTATATAGTTTCCTCAACATTACTTGGTAATTTGGTAACAATATTTCACTTACTTTTTTTTGGGTTGTTTAGGCAGAATAGATTAGACCTATTGGCGATGAGACGAATATATCGAATAGAGCGATGAGTTTTTCTTTTGTTGATCCTTTGCTTTGATGATATGGACAGCGTAAGATATTGTATGGAAGGATTGATGATAGAGAATTAATCACAGTTTTGGCGAATTAAGAGTATTTACTAGAAAATTTTTTATTTTGGTTCAACTGTTTGTAAGTAAACAATTTTCTTTGGAATTTGTGCTATTTTCAATTTGCGGTTAGTTTCTCTTGTAAATGCAACTCTAAACAAATAATTCTATCTCCCAACGCTAACGCAAAGCGTGAGCTATTTTGCTTACGTCTGATTTGACAGAGTTGAGAGAGCAGTTGTCGCTTCTCTTGTGCAAAACTCGCTAATGAACCCTAACTGACGCCATATATAATCAATGCCCAAATCTTGCATCAGAATTATGAAAGTGACATGATTTAGACATGTCTTATTGGATTTACTTATTCCATTTGTCTCCTCGCTCCTGCTCATAATAGACTCCTTTTCTGAATTGAAGCTATCAATGACAGTTGCTTCGGTCATTGCTATTTAAAAAGCATTTATCAGACAAAATGTCCAAGAATTCTTGCACTATGTCAAAAAAAAAAGAAAACACCTTTGCCTTTGCAAAGGCACGCTTATATTTTTGTGTGTACATCATCGAAAATGGAATATGAAATTCATTTATTATAATGTGTGAAAATATTTACATCTGTACGGGTTCACACATTCAAATGAATATTAAATAAAAATATATGAATAACATATGCAATGGAAAATAAACATAAGCGCACTTTTTACACACTTTTAAATATCAATATGCCAGGACTCAAGATGCAGGTAGACTTTTACTTCTAGATAATATTATGTTGTACAAGAAATATTCACTATAATAAAATCCGTACGGATTAATGCGTGAAATCTTATTATAATAGCAGTTTCCGTTAAAATTAAAGAAAGATTGTTTGGGAAAATCCGCACGAATTAAAACCAATGTTACACTTAACAAGCCTTGCGATAGACGAGTACAAATTTGTTTGAATTGAGGAAAGAAGATTAGATTGAAGAAGGCTGTAAGAAAAATTTTGTTACTTTCCGCCTTTATTGTTAAAAAAAAAAAAAGTTAAATTTCCAAACTCCATAGGCGTGGCTGCGTTTTCAATTCTTACCCAGATCATACACGATTATCCACAAAATATTCTTGCAAACTTTTATCGTTTTATTTGTTGTAGTTTATAAGCAATAAGCAAAAAATCGAGAAAACAATGGTATTTTCCTATATACTATAGACCTATCTTTCGACCGATTTGGCCAATTTTCAATACTTACTTTCGCGTTTTCGTCCAACTAGAAGACAACATCTTAATTTTTGGGGACCACAACTATTTTGACCGGAGACGGACAAACGGACATGCCTAGATCGAGTCAGAATTTGATACTGATCAAGAACACATCGGTAGAATATCAAATGCCTGAAGCTTCCTTCTTATCACTGCCTTTGATAAAGTGAGCGCACATATATCCTTCGGCGATGAATACGAAAAAGATGAGGCCTACATCGAGTCAGAATTTGATACTGACCAAGAGCACATACTTAGAATATCAAATGCGTGAAGCTTCCTTCTTATCGCTAGCTTTGATAAAGCGAGCGCACACACATCCTACGGTGATGAATACATCAAATAATTTTGTTTGTGTTTGTCAGTGACATAGATGATGCTTTTTTTTATTTTACAGATTTCAAGTTTTTCTATTTTTAAGCAAGGTAGTAAGTAAATCTTACTAAGCTATGCTTGCCCACCTCGAACAAAAGCACGATGGATATACAGATTTCTCTTAATTTCCTCGTGATATTATTCCATATTGTAGATTATTTTGCTTCCTTCCTTCGGTATGAATTCGCCAAAGGAAAACAGTTGAAGCCAAAATCAAGTCATCAAACGTTGAGATTTTTTGTTTTTCCAAAGAGTTTGCCTTTCTCCGCCAAGGAATGTTCATATGATTGAGCATGATTCATATGATTGGAGCTGGAATTCTGCCGAAAAATACTTTATATTTTCTGTATTTAATCACTGAGTTAATACAGAATTTTCAACATCAAAGTGTTCACAAAACAACTCTGACGGATCCGCTGATTTCAGATTGTGCATTGATTGCGATGCAGTTGTAAAACATAAGGCGATTATGCGGATAAGAAACTTGTCTACCTGCCTATGCCTTCTATTCAAGTGTATTAATATATCCGCCTGCGCGGCCGAGTAGGCAAGGGATCTCGACGAATATAGTTCAATCGTCGTGGGTTCAAATCTCAAGTGCCGTAGAGTTTTCTGTAAGCCTCTTGCCTTTAGACGCTAGCGCTGCAATCTGATTTTAATTTCAGATTTTCTCTGGCTAGATTAATAATAATAGTGACACGTCTGAGATGCTTCACAACACCTAAGCTGGTTTGAGGTGCAAACTATCAAATAAAGTTCAGCTTTATTGAATAAAATAGTCCGCAATTTGGCTAATTGTGGCCTCATCTTATAATCCAAAAACTAAATACTTTTCATCAAACGGCGAGAATGCTCGCAAAGCGCAAGTAGTCGAAACAAATTAAACGGACACCAACAATAGTTTTCTTGCATATATAACATAAAAGTGGGCCATTATCTATTTTTTTCGGTGTTTTTTTTTTTTTTTTTTTTCTTTGTGTTAAACATTGAAATATATAACAATTCCCATTATGGGTGTAAAAATGTAGAACTGAGTAAGACAGAAGATTGCACAGAGAAGTTTTATATTCGACACATACTATATATCTTAAAGTTAAACAATTCCTTTATTTAAGAGCAACAACAGCAAGAACAATAACAATGAGAATGAGAATACATGCCTGCAATCACTGTGAACAACTAGTTTTCTCTTCTCTCATGCATACACTTTTAAGTACAATTTTAACAACTACACGCACATATATTTTTGTATAAGTTGCAATTGCATCAATTTGTTGTAACACATGTTTGCACTTTCGGAAAACATCATGATTAGGGCCATGAGAACAACATAAGTTCTAACAACAAAAGCTATATCAACAACAGCAACACCAATATAAGAGTGCAAGTGTAGCAACAGCATAAAGCAATTTATACAAAATGTTACTAATTTATTTGCCATGTTAGCAAATGTTCATGTTCTCTAGTTTTGTTGCATACGCGTGCTCACTTACATCTCGTTCTTGTTCGGCCAGTTCAGGCGTATGCAGGCCGCTTGTAATGGCCAATGGTCAATTTTCGGGGGCATATTATTGTATAATTTATCATACATCATCTCTTTTCATCGCCCCCTTTTTTGCCACCTCAAAATTGAATTTTTCTCAATCCCCTCCAGTATTGGTGGCTGTAATAGCTTAGCTAATGCATTTATGATGTGGCAGACAGCTGGGATCTGTGAGTGAAGAGAATGGGAGAAAAGTGTGGTAGAATCTTTTATACAAGTTAACAGCTAACGACAATCACACATTATATCGATTAAATGCATTTATCCTTTGATTTAACTTTCAATGCAGCAATGCTTTATATGGTTCAATTAAAATTCCCTGGTAGTCATATTTTATTTCTTTTTTAGGCACCCCCAACTCTTCCTCAAGCAGTGGTAAAGATTGTAATACGACTAGTTCGAACAGCAGCACTTCTAGCTCAAATCCCACCGGCAGTTGTAATAGTTCGCGGACTTGTCGCACACCTGACTCACCCGAATCAGCACGAGCTATAGCTCCCCGTTCTCCTATGTCTCCGCAACTACATCATTCCTCATTAGCACCTCCGCCACGACCTAACCGCAATGCAAGCGCTTCGCCAATAGTCAATGGTGCAACTACAACTCCGCCTCCTCCTCCCCCCCAATCCACAACACAAACGACTCAAGCAGCTGTTGCAGCAGCTGCTGCTGCAGCAGCTCATGTCGAACAAGCTCGTTTATTGGGTAAAATACGTAAATTTCTTGGTTCTTTAGTGCAATTAGCTCAAGAAGTGCATCCCGAAGTGAGTGATCGCGTTAAAGCCTTGGTTTTATCTCTGGGCAGCGGTGGTATTAGTATCGATGAGTTTCGTTTGGCTTTACAAGAAGCCATAAATTTACCTTTAAGATCGTATGTCATTCCTTTGCTCAAGAATCACATTACTCTCCTGCAAAGAGAAATTGCAGCTTTAGCACGAGCTACTAACCAGGTATGTCCATTTTGAAAGTCCTTAATATCCTAGCTGTAGAAATTTCTATTAACCGATGTTAGAGTACACTACAATATGTAACCACTAACGAGAATTCGGTAATGGAATTTTCACCGTACGGTCCCCCAGCTGAATATAGCGACATTTTTGTGCAAATCGATAGTCAGAGCTCCTCTAACGGTGCAGCCAGCGCTACTAGTTTGGTATTTAAACGACGTCCTTCAGATTCCTTAATGGAGTCTCACGGTCACAACGGTGCTCCACCGCAAGAATGGAGTGACTATATGGCTGCCTATCCACCGCCCAAACGTCTACATGCTCATAACCCTCAGCTAAGTGGAGGGCCACCGAACGAATCTCGGCTACCATTTCCCTCGTCACAGCCCACAATTTTTGATTACTCAACTAGTGGGCCGACAGCCGCTCAATCGGAGGGTTCCTTCAATAGTATAATGGATAAGGTAAATGCCCCGCTTTCATATTTTTTCTATTTAAGTTTTATTTTGAATTAACGTAGACGCATAATCGGGATGAACGGGAAATACGCAATACTACAGCAGCTAACGAAGTCGTAGGACATCGCCCTTTAACGCGCGGCGTCATTCCTACTGCTGCCAGTGGTCCCGGTGGTAGTGGCGGTATGAGCGGCGAAGAGGAATGGAAAAACATACACACCATGCTAAACTGCATTTCTGCTATGGTTGAAAAAACTAAACGAGCCATTACGATACTGCAGCAACGAGGAGTAGAACCGCAACAAACCAATTATGGTGAAGTGACCCCGGCTTCTTTAATCGAATTGAGGCGACAAACTGAAGAAAAGGTAGCCGAATTCAAAAGGAACGCCGAAGAAGCCGTTAATCAGGTAAAATCCAAATAAAACTTTTCGGCTAGTCTGGAAAAACCTTCAAGTTGGAATCGCGTAGGTTAAACGTCAGGCAGTGGTAGAAATTCAAAGAGCCGTGGTAGCCGCTGAGACCCGTGCTGCCGAGGTGATGGCTCAGGAGCGGTTACGTATGGAAAAGTTTTTTGTAGAAATGAGTCGACATTCCGGCAGCGAACGAGAATTAGATAATAAGTCGCCTTCGATTACAGCAGCCAGTCAAAACGTAGGTAGATTATAAAAATTTAAATATATATGTTTTGTTCTTATTTTCACACTGTCTAACTAAAAAGGCCTGTTGGAATTGTGGGCGCAAAGCTACAGAAACATGTTCAGGTTGTAATTTGGCTCGTTACTGTGGGGCTTTCTGTCAACATAAAGACTGGGAGCATCATCATCAGGTAGTATTCTTATATATATATATATACATATATATTAGTTTAAAATGGTAAGTTTCCCTAATATTTCCCCACTTCGTCTTCTTTTTTTCTATTGAAATTCAGATTTGTGGTACAACTCGTACAACAGACCTTTCTACTAAACACGCCTCCCAGGTTATACCATTAACAGCCAATATACGTGGTTCTATTGCAGCTCGATCGCCACCCACACCCTCACAGCCGACAACGGCTCATACGCAAGTTCCACCACAAGCTCAAGCGTCAAGCAGCGTGGTAACGGTTGCACCGCAACCAAGTTCTTTGGTAACCAATGGTATTGGCTCCAAATGACGTATTCGTATGATGAAACCCAAAAAGAAATACATGTGCTAGTCAAATTATACTAATGATAACTTTTACATAATTCTTAATTAATTATTACCCGTAAAAAAGCGCTCTAAACGAATTAACTTAAGAATTTTTAAATTTAAATTTAAAAAAAAATTTTTAATTAATTATTATTATAACCTAAAAGAAAACTGCAGCAAAACCAAAATATAAAACTACTTAATATTAATATTTAAAAATTATTTAAAAAATAAAAAATATTAGATGTGTCTACGGCAAAATATAACAACGTTTTTTCTCTTAACTTAACATCTTCACACCATTTCTCTATACGTCGGGGTTGCAACTCTATGTGTCTCTCGTTACTCTCTACATATATTTACTTTACTTTCATTTTATTCGCTCTCTTTCCACGTTCTTTTCCATTACTTCGACTTTAATTTGCCGCCTTTTTTTTCAATTGTCTACAACTTTCGTTAACGTTGAGCAAGATATATTCATTCACACACTATACACAAGTATGCACAATAATGAAATCCCCCTTTATCTCATCCACTCACTCTCTCTCAATCTCCATCGTTCTCTATATCTCTTTCTGCTTCGTAACATTTAAGTAGAAAATAGAAAATACAAATACAACGTAAAAAATAGAAATAAATAGCTAAAGACAGTGAACTAAATTCGTTTAAGTTTCGCTAGCTACCTTTAAGCACTCACTCACTTCCTACTCCACGCTAAGAAGCATACAAGCTGGGAAGTTAGCAAACTTATTGAAACTGAAAATGATTAATGAAGCAACAAGTGAAACATTTTTGCAAGTCCATTGTCTTTAGTAGAAACAGATTATGAAAAAAGAATAGTATACGCTCGCTATACTTTACTTGGCTTTAATTCCTGTTTCTCATCGCATCAAACCGTGATCAAATCTTGGCAACTTTACGCTTTAACCCTTTTTTGACGGGATAGAAACTGAAAGAAATCAAATAAAATTTTAATCACTAAATTGATTACACTTTTACTGCATGTGTCAGAAGAGGTCAATGATCTTTAAGAAACGAGAATACCGAGTGTACACTTTTCTTATATCATACTTTTTGGCTATTTTTAGTCGATTCTTATTTATCAGCATATGTATGTGGTATGTGGTATGCATTAATGATTGTCGGGAACATTGTGAGATTTGCACATCATGCATATACATTTACGTATACTTGAATGTACACTTATGTTAACTCTTAATATTTGAAAAAATTAAACAAAATGCAACTAATAAATAAAAGTTAATTTAAAAAATTTTTATTTTTCTTTTCTTTTGAACATTTTCATGTAAGTATGCAGAGATAAACAAGTAAGAAAGTTCAAAATGCCATAATGCAAGTTTCTGATGTATTCACGGCTTCCAAACTATTGGAAGCCCTTTGGTTTAGGCCCTTTTTTTGGATTATGGTTATGTTGATTGGTAAGAACGTTTTTACGTTAGGCTTTGATTCATTTTCATTAACTATGGAGGCATTCTCAGACTCATCGCATACACTTTCCCCCTCGAAAGAGTTAAATTGCTTTCGCCAACGTCTACAATGACTTTCAGACGAACATCTCGTATATCTGGTAAGTAACTGTTCTTAGCCTATGTGAATCATGCCTTTTATTAAACTTGATATTTGATCATCCACTTAGAATATAAAAGACACATTTCAAATGGGCCTGTGGCAGTATACATAGAGCAAGTTTGAATTTTTTAAAAATATTTTGCGTCCTTGAGGTTCCTCGCCAAAATCGAGAAAACATCGCTTTTTGGCATCTTATAGTACGTGCTTGTGAAAACTTCGCATCAAATGCAATCAATCTGGTACGCTTATAATATTCGTATGGCAAAAAATTTCATTTTTATTGCATTCTGATGGAAATTGTCATAATAATTGAGATTTGATATATAAATTTATTGCGATAACTTTCGATTACTTAGCTGCCTTTTTCGCACCCAAGTACTTATAGGAGTATGATATATATGAAAAAGAAGACTTTGCATGGAAATAAGGTACAGTTTTTCCCATTTTATGACGAAAATAAAAAAAGAATTCTACTAGACGGAGTACTATGGGCTATTTGATAATCAGAGTTACTCGATTATAACGTTTTAACATGTTATCGATAAATAAGAGATATCAAAACTTTGCTGCCCATGAATCTAGACATCGCAGAACTTATGTTGTGTCTTTGTGTTATTGATAACTGGAAACATTTACAATGGTTGTGATCACTTGGAACAAAGCATTGGTCAATAATTTCCAGGACTGACACCGATATTTCTAGCAAAAAATTGCATACATTTTCAAAAAGTACCAACATTGAAATGACGCCTGCCAAAGTTTCAATGTTACGGGAACTTTAGTGAAGGCTACTCCGATTACTTCCAAAGCAACGGAAAACTTCGAATCTTGTGCGCTAATTAAACACTGCTTCGTCATATGAAAAAATATCATTCAAACTCAGAGCTGGTTTGCTATGTGTGAGGAAGGTCGTACGGACATCAACCAAACTCTCAAAATTGCTCTCGATAATTGAAAAATGAATTCACAATATATAGCGTGAAGACATCAAAAAGCAATTTATTCGCTATTTTAAATAAAAGTTCGGGAATGAAAAAATGCACAGTGCTCAGTCTAACAAAGTGAAAAAACATCAACTGTTTACTATACCAATCGCCAATGGATGACGGTACATTAATTTTGTCAGAAAGTTTTCAATGCCCAGAAGGAAGTTTCGACGACCCCATAAAGTGTATATATTCTAGATAACCGTCTGAATCGATTTCAGCAGATCCATCTGGCTGTCTATCTGTCTCCGTAATATCTGTTCAAAACATTCTCTTGGCCGCAAAAATGAACCTATCTATATCAAATTTGGCAGAAACATTGGAAGTATCTCAAGTCTTCAAAGGGAATTAAAAATGTTTTTTTTTTCTCATTACTCATAAACTACAGCAGATAAATCTACAAAAATATTAACATATCTTCTACGAGTAATGCTGTAGTACCTCTACAAGAATGGAAAATTTGGCCTCATCTACTCAATCGTATGGCGTGTTATAATTTTATCTTTTTCTTCTATACCCTCCAATGCACAGAAGGAGCTTTCAAACAATCCATAAAGCCTATAAGTTTTTAGCCAGTTTCAATTTCGGAATGCATATAAGCGTGTTTATCCGTTGGTCAGTCCATCTGTCCTTCCCGTCCCGCACGCAAAAATTAAGATATCGCTTACAAACCTGCAAAAGGATTTGAAAATGACCCCAGAACGTGCCGACGACCTACACGTCTACGTAACAAATACTTTGAATACCTTTGCTTTCCGTGTTTATTGCAATGATGATGCCATCTGCGAAAACTGAAGCATATTTTGAGGATTTCGATAAATCATTCTGTGAAAAATGCATCGAAATATTAGAGAAGCGTTGGAGTGATTGTATCATTCTTGAAAGAGACGAAGATACGTCGATAAGTAAGATCAAAATTTGCGTAAAAAAATGCTTATTTCTTACTTACTTCCCTGAATTATTGACAGATGTATTACAAAATCTTGATTAGTTAACAATACAGCGGATTTATCCCTATCTACCTGCGTCTGAATGACACTATAATTGGAGTCTACTATAGTCTTTAAATCGTAATAAACTGAAGAGCATGGATAGTAAATTCTAGTTTGCTTGACTGTCTGTTTGTTTGATTGCGACCACGACTTCAAAGTTTGGTTGTAGATATATATATATATATATATATATATATATGTATATATGTATATTTATTTATATAAATATGCTTATATATATATATATATATTTCGGACGAATACATAGAATATGATGGGAGTTGCGCGTCGCAAATTTTCTACTTTCGCTTTATACGGCATTCGCGTTGAGTAGGAAAAAAAAAAAGAAATTGAAACTGAAATTGTATTTTTTGTATTGAAATCTTTATGATAATTTCGGATTTTTTTTTTTCGTCGTATTCGTTTCGTTTTTTAAAGTGTACGCAAATATAAAAAAAAAACAAATTATTTAACATTCATTCATAAATTTGACAACCAAATCAAAGCATCAAATTTTTACTACTTATTGTTAAAATAACAACAAAACGTAGATGAAAATAAAACCTGATTAAATAATAAACTTTTCAAAAATAGATAAAGACGAGAGAAGAAGCACTTCTTTCTTTTTTCTCAACAAACAACTAAAATTTGCAAAAAGAAATATAAAAAAAAGAAAAAAAATGAAAAAACAGAAAAAACTCAAAGACAAAATACTAAACAACAACTACAGCTGAAAATTGAACAATCAACATAATGGCGGATTTTGATTTAAATGTTGACAGCTTAATACAACGCCTGCTGGAAATGAGGAGTTGTCGTACCGGCAAATCAGTACAAACGTCTGAATCGGAAGTGCGTGGTTTGTGTTTGAAATCCCATGAAATATTCCTACAGCAACCCATTCTCCTTGAACTGGACGCTCCTTTAATAATATGCGGTGATATACACGGTCAATATACAGATCTCTTGCGTTTATTCGAATATGGCGGTTTTCCACCGGCACCCAATTACCTCTTCTTAGGCGATTACGTTGATCGAGGCAAGCAATCATTGGAAACTATTTGTCTGCTGTTGGCCTATAAAATTAAATATCCCGAGAATTTCTTTTTGTTACGCGGCAATCACGAATGCGCCAGTATTAATCGTATTTACGGCTTCTATGATGAGTGTAAACGACGTTATAACGTAAAATTATGGAAAACATTCACAGATTGTTTTAATTGTCTGCCGGTGGCTGCTATTATTGATGAAAAAATATTTTGTTGCCATGGCGGTCTGAGTCCCGATTTACATGATATGGAACGTTTAATGCGTCCTACAGATGTACCCGATACCGGTCTATTGTGCGATCTATTATGGAGCGATCCCGACAAGGATGTGCAGGGCTGGGGTGAGAACGATCGCGGCGTTAGTTTTACATTTGGTGCCGATCTTGTATCGAAATTTTTGCATAAACATGAAATGGATCTAATATGCCGTGCTCATCAGGTCGTTGAAGATGGTTATGAATTCTTTGCTCGCCGTCAATTGGTGACTTTATTTTCGGCTCCCAATTATTGGCGGCATGATGACTGTGGATGAAACGTTAATGTTCTCATTCCAGATTCTAAAGCCCTCCGAAAAGAAAGCCAAGTATATGTATAGCGGCATGAATTCATCACGGCCGACAACACCGCAACGTAACGCTCCACCTATAGCAACGAATAAAAAGAAATAATACATCCATCCGCTTCCATTTCCTTAAAAGTTATTAAATTATTATATACAAATTAAATATGATAACATACACAAAAACAGTAATAATAATAAAAATAATAATAATAATAATGATAACAGCAAAATGCATCCAACTAAATTTCAACAAAAACAACAACAAAAATACAAACAAAGAGTTATAAATGTAACTAAATTGAAAAAATGTTGAACAGAAGTTTATAATAATGTGTATATATATATTATATATATATATAATACATATATATACATATATATATATACATATTTTTCTTTTTGAAAACTATATACATATATATATATACATATTTTTTCTTTTTGAAAACTATAAAATTTGCAAACGCAAACACACACACACAAGCAAGCAAGCAAACAAACAGACAAACACACACACATACGTTCAAACAAATAAACAAACACACAAACACACACACACACAAACAAACTCACAGGGCTAAGCTCAGGGTACTGTGGGGGTCACAGGTGGCGGATTGTGATCGGCCTGCGTGTACCCAAGGGTATATCTGCAGGTTAGCTGCGAATAGCCAATAAGCAGTCCCCGACCAAGAGCGGCAGAGGAGGAGGGGCGGCTGAAAAGGCCGCATAACCCTGCGAATCTTCGGTGGCAGGACTAGTAAGCACCGTCCTTGGAATAGGTGCTCCCCACTCTTAGTATGGGGGTGGCATCGAGGAGACAACTCTACGAAGCCTAGAGATGGGCATAAAGACCGAGCCCGGTAAGGTCTTGATTATGGTATACCGGAACACGTATTTAAATCGACGATTTTGAGCTGGTGGTGGCAGTATTCCGTTACCTGAGTAGGTTGGAGTGACATCCAGCCAAAATGGCTTTCGGGCTAATGCTGACACCGCCCCCGCCCCGGTAAAATTATGGCAAGTCTGGGAAGTACGCTCTAGGCCGCACCGTTCAGTTGGTGGGTGTAGGCCCAGTTGACAAGAACTCCTGGCTAATGCTGGACCTGGCACTGAACGCTAGTCTCATAAGGACTAGCGTCAACCCACTGCATGGCCTCACTGCTTGCAAAGATAACCATGGGGTCCTAACAGCAACTACACCAGCGGAACCGGATAGCGGCTTCCCAGTTGGGGTCCATATAAAATAAAACATGAATAACACAAATAAACCCAAAATAGCAACGCCGATGTCTGCCGGTACGACAAAAAAAGCAGGCAGTGGAGTTCACGCCAGTGATCTGAGCGACGAGAACCCGTTTAGGGCGAGTAGCAGAATGCTACGATCGCCGGTTGGCGGCCGAGCGCAGCCACAGTCGCCTACCAATTTAGAGAGAGTGCCTACGACAGATGCGGGGCACACCGCGCCCTTTGTAAGGCTGGGTCACCACATAGAGGCACTGGTGGAAATGCTGGAGGATGGCAAAAGTCGGTCCATTCACCTAGCCATGAGGGATGCCATTGAGGGCATCAGAATGGCCTACGAGCACTGCGCGCTGCTAAGAGACCAGACGAGGGCCGATCCGAGTGGCAGGGCCGACAAGGTCGATAAAGTTGCTCAAACGACCCCCCCCTCGTAATCTAGGAGGGGTGAGCAAGAAAGACGCTCCGGAGTCCGACCCGAAGATGAGCGCTTCCAAAAGAAGACAGCCTGGCGATATAGACGCACCAACTGCCAAGCGTCGTAACGTGGCCAGTGGGCCCAAGGGGGTCGCGCAGAAGCCCACCGACCAGAGTACGCGGGCTACCGGCGAGGACTGGCAACAAGTGATGGCCAGGAAAAAAAGGACCGCACACTGCAAGTCCGTAGAGGGAAGCCGGACGCCATCGTTATAGCTGCGACCGGCAAGCTCTCCTACGTTGAAATGCTGCGTAAGGTCAAAGGCGATCCCAAACTGAAGCAGCTAGGTGAAGTGGTCCACAAAATCAGGAGGACACAGAAAGGCGACCTACTGCTGCAACTGGACAAAAACGGAGAGAAAACGGAAGAGCTGAAGAATGCAGTGAGCACCCTACTAGGTCATCAGGCAGTTAGAAGCCTGAAGCAACGCGGTACAGTCGAATGCAGGGATGTCGACGAAATCACCTCAAGGGAGGACATCTGCGAGGCCATAAAGAGCCAATATGGGCTGGCAAAGGCAGAGGCAGTTAGCCTGAGAAAGGCCTACGGTGGCACGCAAACGGCAATAATCAGCCTGTCGCAAGAGGAAGCCAACAAGCTGCTAGCTGGTGGTAAATTAAGAGTAGGCTGGGTGATGTGCCGACTAAGGGAGCACAGAGCACTGGTGAAGTGTTACCGCTGCTTGGAATTCGGACACATTGCCAAGCATTGTAAAGGGATATGCGACGGATCAAAGGTATGCCGACGATGCGGAGAGGATGGGCACATCGCAAAAGCGTGACTAAAAGATCCCCTGTGCTTTTCTTGTAACGGCGTACCAAGTGCTGACGCTAAACACATAGCAGGGAGCAGTAAGTGCCCGTTATTCAAACGAGCTTTAGCTGCTAGAGGACGCAAATGAGAATTATGCAAATTAATCCCAATCACGGCGAGGCAGCTCATGATCTGCTCAGACAGACGGTCATAGAAGAGAAGATAGACCTGGTACGTGCTCGCGGCCGGCAAAAGAATTGGCGACAAAAAGGCCCTAGGTCCGGATGGAATCCCTAATAAAGCCCTGAAGGCAGCGATTAGGGTAAGGCCTGAGATATTTGTCCAGCTTATGCAACAGTGCCTCAGAGAAAGAGTCTTCCCGGAGAAATGGAAGGTGCAGAGACTGGTGCTGATCCCGAAAGGTAACAAGCCGCCGGCTGACCCGTCGTCGTACAGGCCTATCTGTCTCCTGTATACGATGGGCAAGCTGCTAGAGTCAGTAGTGTACGAGCGTCTGCTGAGAGTAGCCGAAGAAAACGGTGCCCTATCTAATAACCAGCACGGCTTCAGAAGGGCGCGGTCGACAATAGACGCCATAAATCACGTAGTGAGGATGGCGTCCGACGCAATAGCCGGGGATAGGTGGAAAGGGGGCGCCAAGAAATATCGTGCCCTGATTACACTGGACGTTAAAAACGCTTTTAACTCGGCGGATTGGGGAGCTATGCGCAGGGCATGGAGGAGGACGCAGAACACGTAATGTTCTACTGCAGCAGGTTCGAGAATGGGCGGCCCCAAGCGCCACCTCACGAGATAACAAGCGCAATGGTTGGCAGTGCAGCAGCCTGGAACGCCGTAGACGCATTCGCTAGCAATACTCTCGTGGAGTTGCGGCGATTGGAGAGACAACGGGTGGAGACCAGAGGGAATGGAAGCCGATAGTGCATTCCACTGAGGTCCCACCATCAGGAGCGTGCTAGCGACAACCAGCCCCCGCGAAGTAATACCTAACGGTGGTCCCGCGGGGGAGAATAGTAGATGAAGTGTGTGTGGGGGGTAGTTTTTAGTACGTATGGGCCAGGGATGGCGAATCGTATATGCTGCTACTAAGACCCAGCAGTATCTTTCAAAGATTTTCTACCTGAAGCTCATAGAGCACAACAAAAAAAAAAAAAAAAACAAACACACACACACAAACACACACAAAAGAAGATGAAAAATCCTGAAAAAAAAAATTATGAAAATATATTGGGAAAACTAAAAATTTCCAAAAAATACCATCATATACACATACACACACATACATACACAGCTACATATACAAGTGTTTTAGTTTTAAAATGATAAAGAAAACGCGACCAGAGGGAAATTTTCCTATAATTAAGGACTGGTTACTACCTTTTTCTTTTCCTTGATTATTTCGATATATGTTTTCAAGTCCCACAACTCCTTAACGACACATTTTTCTTTGAGTTCTTCTAAGAACACTCATTGACAATTATTAAATAAATGATATATATTTTAAAATTTTAACAAATGCATAATTTGAAAGCTACTAAGAAAGTTTGAAAAACAAAAACAAAAATCAAATTTATATATGAATCACAATTATATATAAAAATAGAAAAGAAACTTTCGATTAAATATTAGAAAAATATTTAAAAAGAAAACAACAAAGTAAATAAATAATTGAAAATATGCATATATATATAAATATATATATAAATATACATATACATATATATATCTATAAATACACATATACATATATATATCTATATATATGGATCCCGCTTTTGGGTCAAAGCACGTCAGTGAATTAGAGATCGGCAAACTGCAACCTATATATTAAACACAAGAATACGTAGAAGAATATCAGATGGAGAAACAAACGCATAAATAAATGGGTTTAAATCGATCCAGAAAAGAGTTCAATTTGGAAAAAAAAACCGGCGCATTTACTCTATCTTTTGTTGGTCATTAACATGGCCACTAGCGCAAGTTTTATTTTTAGAGATCTGAAAATATGCCCAAGCGGTCAGATGAGAACAATGTGGTGCGCATGGTCTTTTGTGATTTGTCACGTTTCGTATGCGTTATCTGCTCGTAGAATAATCCGAGCAATTTCCATGACCAATAAAGAGTTGGGTTGGGAAGAAATTAACTTTTCCGCTTTTTCCCTTCACCCAAGTTGTAAGTCCACCTTCCTTCCGAGATGTCATCCCACCGATGCTGCTGGATAGCAGTCTTAAGGCTGCGCACATTGCTCTAATTTCCTTCGCCGAATGGCTTTCCGTTTTGCCATTATTAACACATACCTGCTCGTTCGACAGTGGCCCGAAGTTGAAGTTGGAAGGTAGGCCGACATTATCCTTAGTCGTACGCAGTCTATGAATCACCTTCTGAAGAAATTGTTTACTCCGTAATAGTAATAAGTTTTCATCTCGCTTGTCTTGGCACGTTCATGTTTGGCATAATTTTGCACGGAGTCGCCGCAGTCGAAAATACTTTATCCGAAACCTTCTTAACGTATTCCGAAAATATTAATTTTATATCTAATTGCACTCCCAAATTTCTTCAATTGTGTGCCGTAGGGTATTAGGGAAAGGACCACTTAGAAAGAAGTTTTACAAAGTGTTTTGCAATTGTGCTCCAGGAGTTTTTTAAACATTTGACATGCATTCAAATATCACACAACTTAATATTCTTCTTCTACCTCTATTCAGCAAATCAACAACCGAAAATTGGCTGTGATGTGTAAAAATATACAACTTACTATTATTCAATTTCTCTAGCTGACATATAGGCAGAATTCAGTGAAAACTTTTCTGGTTTACACAAGGCAAGGATGTGTATAAAAATTGAGTATAGCTTGCTTATTGCTCCTTTCCTTCTATAAATGGAGTAAAAAAGAAGCCTTATTGCAGGCAAAACTTTTCAGAACGGGCAGCACACGAAAGTTCTCTGATATACGAATTAATAAGCCGTACCTCGAAAAATTTATTTCTTAGAAGCAATTCAGACAAATGTATATAGCAAAGGAGCCTTGGACAAGTTTTTCCCCCAACTAATTTCGTTTGGATAACCGTTCGCTCTTACTGTTATAGTAAATCAATTACCTCATTTATCTCTTAATCCATTGACGTAAATGGTGTCTATAAACGTGCTTTGCGTGTGCTTATAGATGCAAACGACATCCGTAGCAATCCTATATTCTTAGTAATATAGAACAAATATGAAGTAAGTGGGATTTTGCGAGCACTTACTGAATTTAAAGTGACCGTCATCATGTTAAATTGAGCGTACTCTTATTCAGTCTTTCTAATGGACGCGTCGACTTCTTCAACTTTCAGTTGCTCGTGTAACTCAATTTTTTTAGTTTATTTAATTTTTTTTTTTCCAAGCAAGATTAAATAGTTTTTCTTAAAAACCTGCATATTACAATTATACAAACTGCTTGTTCTTGTTATTTAAATGCTCGCCTTTTGTCTGCCTGATAAACGAAAAACCACGACAATGATGGATTTTCAATTATCGTCAGCTGTGTACGACAAATACTTAAACAAAAGTTTACTTCAAAAAGTGATGTTGTTGCTTACCTTACACACATTGCAATATAAAACTATACGCGCACATATATATATATATACAGACACGTCCAAACCCACATCATCATGATGAACCACAGGAAAATTGCAATCACTCACCAACTTTACAAAGGAAGATAACGGCAAACACTTATACACCTGTCAGTAGAATGAGCAATTGCTACGCAACATAAGCATCCAGAATGATAGGAAATAGATCCACGTGGTGAACTGGATTCGATAACTTTGAAGCCAGATATCTCAATGATGCCCGCCATCAGAGAAAACATCCTTAAAAATGGTTGTAGCGAAAATGGAATTAAAAGTAAATCAGAACCCATTCGCAGATTAAACAAAACATACAACTTATACTATCGCCCAGCCACCCACCCACACACATATGGCTGCATTGCTTATCTGCAAGGCACACAAAGGCATAAACAAGGAGACGGACAAACGAGTTATAACCTGCCGGTGTATCGCAAACACGTTTTCCCGACTATGAATACCATGCTTTCCGTGTTGGTTGGTTGATTGGCTTGTGGGCCGGTTGTATTCTGTGAAACGTTGAATAAATAAAAATGTTGCTTGAAATCTTTCTCATCTGTCTGGCTGCCGAGTGAGCATACGTTATATATTTAGATATATGTGTATAGATATATGTGTATAGATATATGTACATATAGAGGCACGTATATATATATATATATATATGTATAGAGGCATATATAGGGAATTAAGTAAAGATGATTATTGTTGATTGTTTGGCAGTGCTGGTCGTGTATGTGCTCATACTGTCAACAGTTTTCACTTGCTTTTAACCGTTAACCACACACATTGCATTTCTTACTTCTTTACTTTAGTAAAATCGAAATAAGCAACAGCTTCATTCTGTCGCCGACAACCCGGTAATATTACCTGAATGAGTGATTTCATTTGTGGATATGGTTATCGTTGTTGTTGTTATTGTTGCTGCTGTTTTTATTGTTGTCATGGCCGTTTGTTCATGTTTTTAACTCTTCACTGAATATTCAAAAGCTTTTCTTTCTTTAGTATCATTTTTTTTTCCTCCTTTAGGATTTTTTGCATGTAACATCAAGTGTAGATTTGTATATAATTTTGTAAATTTAACATGTACTTATCGCATGTTATCGCTTCGAGGTAAGAGAGCAGAACAAAACAATACAAAACCCAACAGACATTTTTTAAAACAAAAATCTATGGGAAATGTGTTGAATATTGAAAAAAAAATCAAAACTTCTTTTAATGTAAAATAGAGAGAGCATTGTCACCTCGCCTCTGTAGACGCCTTCACTCCTTACGCAGCAATGTTCATTTTCCTTTCAACAGCGCGCCCCAACGCATCATTAGATCAGAGAATACATGCTATTTATGCCATATGAAAATGCATGGCCATAGATACCATACAGAGAAACACCTCAATGTAACATACACATTGGTAATTCCAGTTTACAAATGAAAATTTCAGTGCAACTTAATCAATTTAACCAAATCCCTCTTTTCAAGCTGCCTAACCTAATGTTTAACTGAGTCTGTGATTCGGTAACTTTCAAGTTGTCCAAAATTCCACTGCATTCCAAGATGCAGCTCTAAATAAATTTTTTATTCAAAACTATCTCCCTTCAAGCTGCAGATATACATAAAATTAGATGTATTAACAAAAGCTCGTCTTCTTGTTTTAGGATATTCTCTATTGCCATATAATGCTCCAAGCGTTTTATTCTAAAAGTTAGAAGGTAACACAAATAATCATCCATAAAACGTAACCCTTTGGTCCACTATATAGCAGTTTTTCAATCGCTGGATTCATCACTGTTAACCCTATTAGATGAGACGTCAGTGTCAAAGAAACAAATAATGATGAAAAATTTTGGCCGCAGTAAAAGTTCATATAAGGTCTCAGTTCGTAGAAATTTGACTTTTAATAGTTTTTTGACAACAAATTCACTTTTATTGCTAAACAATCCAAGGCTTGGGCTTAGACTTTAGTTCAGGTTACTTTTGCAATTGCAATCCGGAAGCAATCTTTAGTAATGGTCAATCCGCCTGAGTGGTCGAGTAGGCAAGTGTCTCGACTATCAACTCAATCGTCGTGGGTTCAAATCTCAAGTGTAGTAGAGTTTTTAATAAAAGCCGAAAGCCTTAGATACTAGTGTTTTAAGACTTTAGGCTTAGAATTTATTCTCTGGCTAAACTTATAGTAATATTAATAATAGTAATGGTAATAAAATGTTCACTGGGCTCCCATATGAAGATGGGTGCGATTTAATTTTCCTCTCTTTCTCTCTTTGTACCCACATATGAGCCAGCCAGCATCATAAGCAAGCTGTTGCTGATAACCTTTGTTGATGTTTTTTTCTCTTTTTTTTTTTGAACAAAAATCCTTACCTGTGTATGAAATTAATTTTACATTTCTTGTAATTTCGTTTGCAGAGGTGCTGAAGTATGTTTGCGGAGAAGAATGTGAAGAATTTCTTCAATAATTTAATAATTAACTGAAGCAGCTACAAGAAGTTAGCTTAAAAATATTGCATATTCGACATTCTCAGCTTAATACTTAAGCGAAAAATTACTTCGCACTAATTGCAATATGTACGTATGCGTATGCGTACAAAAAAAAAAATTAATAAATAAAAGGAGGTTCAAACATTTTATAGTACTTTATTACTTGATTGTATGCTTATGGCAACTAAACAACAACATAACATAAAATTATATGCATGCCAGGTTTTATATATGCAATCATACATATGTAGAAAATGCTTATATATACGCGTTATGCCTGTGTGGCTGTGTGCCTGTGTTTACGTATGTTAATGTGAACGAACAAAACAATTGTTTTCATTTCAATCAACATCTGTTACTGATTTCAAAGAAACTTTTGTTGTGACAACACAAACAAATGCCAAACATGCAATGCAATCATCTCAGGCAGGCAAGCAGCGCCAGTCAAGGGGGTTGTGACGATGGTGAGGTTTTTAAGTTGAAACGAAAACCAAATATATACACATGCACACGTATGTACCCACATTATTACAATTTTGAATACTCCGAGAGAAGTATAAAAGCGAGTGGAAAAAAGCAAACATTTTTATATTCTCTACTCATATAATATATAATCACATGCTGTTTATTATATTTAACGTATAGGTTAAGGTGACACAGTCATTCACTCTCTTATAAACTCATACGTAGAGGACTTAAAGCATACGCAGAATGAAGGACAAATAAAACAATTCGAAAGCATTATTTACTTATCCAATCTTACATAAGCCTGTGGTGAAGGGTGAACGATTATTTTCTTAATTGTAAATAGTTATGATGTCGGCAGAGGAGAGAAGACTCAGGCATATCTTCACATTTCAGCCAATCAAAATTATCAATCAATTTTATGATGAACTTTATATATGTTACTTTCACTTCAAGGCAATAGTTACAATCACTTAAACAGCGTGAAAGAGAGAAAAGATATTTTTCTAGAGGCTTATGGAAAAAAGAGCTAATGCCGATTAAAGATTCTTCACATTTTTCATTTAAATTTCACAAAATTTTTCAATAATAGATCTAGGTTGCGGTTCGAATGGTATTGACAGGTATGGTAAAGTAAAATTTTAGCGGTAGGCGAAATAAAAACTTACTGCTTTATGCGACCGACAAAACTGGACATGCATCACTTTATTTAGCTTCGACGTGCCATTGCGTTCTAAATTGCAAACAACGTATAAATCAATCAAATAAGATACAAAACACTTTCTTATAAATGTTTTTTTTTTTTTTTTTGTAAATTCTTGTACCCACCATTGAGCATTGAAAACGATATTCCTTCCGATGATTTGATTATTTATAAAAGTCGTTTGAAAATTGGAAATGAACGTGATATCGAACAATCAGCTAACGTGCTCGCACTGTAGCAATGGTGGTGTCCGTCAAAGGTGAATAGAGTTTTCGTAATTGTTTTAACTGACGGTGTTAGTGTCCGTGTAGAATTATATTTCCAAAAAGGAGAGTCAACTCTTTGATTAAATGAAAGCAATACTCAACTATTTATTTAAACGAAAACAAAGTGTGAAGTAATCACCGAATGTTAAGGAAGAACTCGCTTGCATCTGTGAATCAACTGAGCCTTTCTACCCTGGCTGAGTGGTAAGTAAACACCAATGAAATAGGGACAGACAAAAACTTAACATACAATCTCTCGACTTATTAAGTAACTGTAATCACCTGGGGAATGGATATTGGCTGCATTCTGTGAATCATTGCTAGTTAATGAATCTTTATTTTGCGAGCGTTAATGATTCAATAGCATATAACAACACATAAAAGATGGATAGATCACTATGTCGAAGGCATTTTAGAATTTCAAGGCGGTCAAACCATTCATACAATTTATAAGGTTTTCAAAGTGTTTTTTTCTATCGGTTGCAACCGACATGACCAATTGACTCTGTCTACGTCCTAAGAAGTTGGTCAAAAAATAGAAATTTTCTAGGCGTTAATAATGCCCGCATTTTAGTAATATGCCGAATAACTTTTCCCCATTTTCCTACCAATTTTGTTATCAGAACCGCTTATGCTTAGTTGAAGATGATAATGCGTCCATGTACAAATACTACAACAAAACCTGAAAATCAGTGCGTGCCATTTAGGTGACGGGTTTTGTATATTGTCTTTGGCCGAGGGATAGAGCTGCTATAATGCCAGCCGTGATAAACAATAGATAGGGTAGCCAAGCGCAAGAGGCCATAGAATGGACTAGGCAAACTATTCCAAAATCCATGGCGCTCATAAAGGACAATTGGCCCAGTTTATAGTGATCGGGTCCAAGCGAGAGAACCCGTCATCAGGAAACGTTGACGACAACAACTTATCCCATTGATGCGGGGAAATTCGTGCCCATAGAACAAACTAAAGTCACGTTAATCACACTAGCCTGGAGTGGGACAGACTCTCCCGGCCGTATTTACAGGAAGTTGCCCTTGCAGACCATCACTTGATCTGATCGAGGATGCATGTCCTTGATGAACGCTACTTCTCTTCTGATACGAAAATAGGTCGAACCTTGGATAACCTCAAAAGATATGTCGTTTTTGCAACGTAGAAATCCAATACTACCAGAAATATAGGAAAAAGTAGTGGTTAGTTATTTAGCGACCCCGACAAATACAGCGATACTTTTCATAAAAGTACAGTAACAACTTATTCAACATCCAAAAATGTTTGATAGATAAGAAATCGGTAAAATTTATGCTAAACCAATAGTTAGGGCAAACAGGTTAAGTTTTATAAGCAAGCGGCTGCAGCCTTTGCCTTAGTTCTTTATCTACCTGCGTATTTCCGAAAAACTTGTAGAAATTTAGTAATAGTAGCACTATCTCATACAATAAATCGTATTACATAATAGTAGTAAGAGGAAGGAAGTAGAAAATTAGTTACAGTAATAGAGGTCACAGTTGTGCCACATTATCCCTAAAACCTATTAAATTTATTTAAAAACTTGAGGTTTTCAGATATTATGCGAACACATATTTACCGGTGGAAGTTTAAATCCTTACTCTTAACCTAAAACTTAGCTTAAACTTTTACAAAAAATGTCACGAACATTTTCCAGCTGTGCTGGTTGCTAGTGATGTGGCCCAGCCACCCTATTCCATAAAAGAAAGGCAATTTTTCCCGCTGTCACTCCTCCACTCCTCCTTCAGAACATTCGATATTCAATTGAATTCAATTCAACAATTGAAATAAGAAAACCACAAGATCAAAAAAAAGCTGTTAAACAATGAATTCCCATTTCTTCTTATTTATTGGAATCAAGATCAAAGTGTATCCGGTAACATACGGTCGACGTTGATAAGTTAACGCCAATCTATTCTTTAAAACGGCAAACGGCAAACAGTTGTTCATTTTATTTATCAAGTTGTCTGGCGTAATGTTGTTCGGGAACATTTGTCAGAGATTAGAAGGATAGGGAAACTAATAAACGGTGGTATGAGGATTGAAAAGAGTTTATTACACTTGCTCCCTGGTAGACGGATAATACGAAATTAAAAATTTTTTTCATATTGAATCGCGCAGATCGAAAACATTCACACATGTACCTTTTCAGCCATTTGTTAAATATAAAATATGAGAAAAACAAAAACAAGGACAGTTTAATCATGAAATACAAAAAAAAAAAAAAAAAAAAAAAATAAAATAATTTTAAAAAAAAAAAATTTTATAAAAATAAGAAAAGGAATTGTTTAAAAAAAAAAAAAAAAAAAATGTTACGCAAAAAAACATTTGGTTTTTTCTATGGCATAGTCAATGCCATAAGACCGACGAAAACAATGAATTAAAATTAAGTGAAAATAAATGCGTATGAAGTGAAAGTAGAAGTTTTTTGAACTTTTTTTTTTTTTTGAAAATTTCAAATTAAACAAGTAAGAATCCAAGGTAGCAAGGATCATTAAATACCCTATGCCACTTTGTCTAATATTGTCGTTCATTCATTTTCGTGATGATATATTTTAACAAAATTATTTTTATACTTTTTATCAAAGCCGTCATAGCTGCAATATGCAGTAGATTCCGATATACTTTTGGAGAACTGACGTAGTCCAAAACTAGCGAACTTAATTTACTTTTCATATATTTTTTTTTATATTATACCCCACAATACTTGCGGATATGTTCAACACCAGAGCGACTTGAGATAGACCAACCTTTTATTATACCGACTGACGCTGAACTACTTTGTGAATGTATCTAAGCATGTCCGTCCGTCTGCTGATATCTGTCCACATTTTTTGTTTTTTTTTTGTTCAAAGCACAGCTTTCAATTTTTGAAATATTTTGATCAAATGCTTTGGCCCTACTGAGAATGATCCCGATCGAACCGCTTTCCATATAACAATTCGTTTTGAGAATATGAGTAAGTGTATCAAGTGAAGTGGTGTAGGGTATTTAAGGGTGATCGTGTTCCACTATTGTGTTTTTACATAGTCTTCAGTTCTTGCCATTATAAAAACGGAACAATTAGGTCGTGTCGCTACATAAGGACTTGCTTTTCAAGAAAGTCCCAATATATCACGAGATCTAATAAATAGATCCAAATTCCATACTAACCTTTATCATTCTACATTAATCCTTTTTGACAAAGCCCTTACTACTCATAAGGATTGGACATATGTAGAATGACTTCCAAAAGATGGATCCATGTGGCTCAAACCTGATCCACTTAATTATGTTCTAAACAAATTTTCGTTATAAATTATAAAAAATTACACTTCTTTGGCATATAAGCGATTATGTTTCCTTATAAAAGGTGGTATTCAAACATAGACATAGTTGATCCAAATTTGATATAATTAACCTCTATATCAAATTACTACCATAAAGTACTTTTCATCAGACAAAAACAAAAATTGGATACATTTGCCATAGAAGGGCTTATCTTTGATCAGAACTCTTCGGTAGGATGGAATTCAAAAAAATAAAACTATCTTGTCCGCATTCTGTAAGGTTAATTGCTATGTCAAGTTACAATTTTCACCATGAAATAACGAAAGGTAGGCCTCTTTACTATATATTGCATTCAGTTATCGTGGGAACAGTTACAAGGAAGCTGGTTCAAAAAGCTGATCAAATTTTTCACAACAATTTGCTATGCGGAAATACTATTATTTAGTGATTTTTTCGAGGAATTTTTAAAACTGCAGTTTGCCTCATACAATTTTTGAAAATAAGGCATTATATGCGGAGTGAGCGGAAAAATTGCAAGATCCGAACGATTGCCACTAGGATTCGTCCTTGGACCAATAGACCACAGGTTGGAAATAACATTTTAATGATCGTGGTCTAATTTCTGCTGATTTGAGGGCAATCGACAGGAAATATTCATGGCCTTATGGTCGTCACTTGTGTTCTTTGTTTCCATCAATAAATAAAACTCCTTGGTTTATCAATTGTGAGCTCAGTCGTGACATTTTTAGCCTTTAGCTGATGTAAGGATCACTTATTGAAAATTAACATAGTGAATAAGCTTTTATGTACATGTGGGGCCTTGCAATCTCCTAATCATATCGTATTTGTCTTTCCGAATATTTTCATTTCTATTCGCCATTCCACACTTCGCAAATTGCTTATATGTAGTCTTCATGACCGCTGCACTTTTGACATTTTGCGTTCACACAACTTAGTAGCTCACTCCGGAATCTTTTGTTTTTTTAAATCTTGCCAACATTTCACATGAATTTATTCCCTTTCACACTCTTTTCAGTTTTGTTATATGACACTGCATACTCATCATACTACATTACTTCTCACACTAAGAAATTTACCACACGCTGTTCTATCCTACGTGGCGAACGAGTAGTATGCAAAATTCATAAAAATTAAAAAAAAAAAACCTGATGGACGTATGACACGAAAAATTAATAAGGCATTAATCAAATATAGTTTAATTGCAAAATACAAAGAAATAATAAAATAAACAAATAATAATAAGTATAGATGAAAACTAACCCTAACTTTATTAGCGCTCAAATAAAGAGCTTTTTGTTCACATTGAACCTTTTTTACGCATCAGAAGAAATTTTCATTTGTCGATTTGGTGAATAGAAGAAAAAGATGTAGAAGAAGAACAAAACAAATTTGTTTCAAAAATTTCAAAGCAAACGCCATTGCGAAGCTACGCATATGATTCGCAGTTGATGCAATAATGTTCAGTTCGACAGGAGAAGAATAAAGCGGACCATAGCTTGTATAGTGGTGGGTGTAATGTTCTGGGGTCGAATGGTGAACATAACGCCCAATATGGTTGAATGTTTTTATGAAAGCTAAGGATAAATAAGGATAAGAAGCTAAAATTTGGCTCAAATTTTTATTTGCCTACATACACTTACAATATAGAAAAGACGTATAACTTTCGATTCGGTGAAGATGTTTCCCAAAAACTGTTATCCAGAGGTTCATCAATATATTCGGTCTGAAAATGATTCCGTTTGGTTTGCAAACACATCGTCAATTAACGATAAAATTTCGACGCCAATCTATTCCCCATTCTAAAAACTTTTTTATTTTAATGCTTGAGACACATATAGTATATGGAAAATTTTATTTGGTACCTAATTAACGTCTACAACAATAATGTAGACGAAAACGAACTATGTGCTTGCTTATATATACAATGAAAAATGAGGAAAAAGGTGAGTTCGTTTCGTAGCGAAGGATAATGAAAACAAAAGAACGAATCTTTTATACTCACTACCGTTATCGTAAAAAAGAATAAAAATAAGAAAAAAAATTACATGTTTTTATACTACAATGTTAAGTGGATGTGACTGATATTTCCAATTTCCGTTGTAGTTTAAGAGCAGCGAGCAAACAACCCTACACTGCTTTACCTTTCAAGCGCAACAAAAACAATGTGAAATGCACGGCTTGAATGACTGGTAAAATGAAAAAGCAAAGCTGAACGATGACCTCGTAACAATGCTTCTTAAGGTACGTGACTGAGTGCAATCTTCCAGCTCTTCCAGCGTTTTGAAGCTTTTTTTTTTGGTCAAGATCCTCTCGACATACATTTCAGTCACGCAAATCAAGGTCAACGTTGTCATTCGATTCAAACGTACCCAGTGGAGTATTTCTTTGAGATTTCCAAACACACAATAGTCACAGAGAAGTAATTCGACATGCAATGCATTCAGTTTTTTCTCATTGCAGCCATTCACTTTGGACAGGATGCATTCGTTCCGCTGTGGGTACTCGCAGCATTCATTTGTTTCTTCATCTCAAAATTTTCATTCCAAATGGACTGAATATATTCCTTTTTACATATTTACGATGTCGTCTATCTCTCGCTATTTCACTTTTCGACTTTTGAGAATAATTTATAGGATTTACCTACGATCTCTGGTGCTTACGATTTCGCTTCTGTTAGGCGTGCCCACTCCGTTCAGAATCACCGATCTCCGTACGACCATCCTGAAGATCTAAAAACCTCCGATAAATTGTGATTTTCGATGAGGAAAATTTGCTACAACACTTTTCAAAATAATCTGGGATTTGTACGGTTCTGAAAATTGATGTTCAATCGACAGACAAAATGTGTTTTCAACGACGTTCTTTGATAAACGTCGTTTGAGAGATTGAGAGAGGTAATATAGACATGGATTCTTATATCCATCCTTGGAGGGATGGAGCGATGTGTTATGTATGCGTTTTGTCATTATATAGTTCAACCATTTCGCTTTAGCCTTCATTTTGAAAGACGACACATTTAGCGAAAAACACTTGAGCGGCACATTGAATACCATAATTAACATATTACCGCATCAATTGTATTAAAAGTCGAATTCCTTTGGTACGGCAAATGCGAATAGATTATAAATTTTTTTTGTACCCACCTTTGTAAGATGGATAGGGTTATACTCATTTTGTTTTTCTCCATAATGGAAGGAAGCTTCAGAGACCCTGTTGATCAGCGTGAAATTCTAAATTGATTTAGCCATGTCCGTCCGTCCATGTGTCTGTGTGGTATGCGTTGTTTACACTCTTTTAATCGTAAAGAAGAGGATTATCGACTTTAAATTTAGTAGAATCATTGGAAGTTTCTGCGCGCAGGTTGGTTTTGAAAATGGCCCAAATCAGTTGGAGCGGAACCGCTCAGCGGAGCGTAAGGTGAACGTAACTCTGTTTTTTTTAACAAAAATTTTTGGATTTTTGCTCGTTACTCGAAAATTATTAAAGTTAGAAAGCTGAAATTTTTCACATTTACTTTACGAAGCGCTCTACTCCTTACGGAAAATATTCGCCATGCCCACGCAAAGTTATAAGTGATCAAAATTTTGTTTTGTTAACTTTTTTTGACAGTTTTATGTTTATTATCATAAAGCAAACGAGACCGAATGCTTACAACTATTTTGTACACCCCTTATAGGAAGATATGTTATCTGCCTAAGAATGGGTAGACACCGCAATTACCTTTTGCTTAACAATACCAGCGATATGGGTATCAAATAAAAGAACTTGGAGAGCAGAATACGAAAAATATAGTGGTGTGTACGCGAGTTTCGGCCCCCGCCGAATATAACCTCCTTACCTACTATTAATGTTTTTAGATATTATCGGTAGACCGACTTAAGATTCCAAACAATTCGCGCTGACGAAGAGCGAACAAGATGTATACGACTTCGGTTTCTAAATCTGATAAACTGTGAACGGACGTAAATCATCGTAATATTGCATACAATGAGATTTTTTCAATTTGCAACAGATGCCAATATGAGCATCAACCATTTAATGAAAGTGACTAAGCCTTTTCGTTTTAGATACTTTAATAACTGAAGGACTCTTAAAATGGCCACAAAGCTCATAAAGACATCGACATATGCTTCAAATTGTAATGTTGGCTAACCAGTGTACAGGAATGACTGAGGGTAAGCAATGACAGTCCGTATATGCGTACATTTATACGATAGAATGATATGCGCCCGCTGTCCAATAAATTAACTAAAGAATTTTTGACTATAAAGCGTTAGCTTTAGGTTAAATAGATAAACATTTCCATTACTTTGAGTTGATATTTATAAACAAGAATTTCCAGTTTGACAAATTAATTATTAGAGGCATAAAGCTAAAATATGTAATTACTCCAAATAATAGATAGAAATGAATCCGATTCAAGTCGAATTTCATTTACATTACAACTATTATGTCTTGCCATAAATCATAAAACGATTGATGAATCAATTCAATTGATCAATTCAAGTGGTGCTTGCAAGGCTATGAATGAATGAAATGAATTATTTTTGTGAATTTTATTTTTTTTTATTTTTGCTTTTCATTATTTGACTTAAACGTGGTAATGGGGGCCTTCAATATTTCTCTTTTTTTTTTGGTTCTTGACTGCAATAAAGAAAGAATGATAATAACAGATTCGTTTTTACGTGAAAGCATAAGCAATTATATTTTGCATATCAAAGGCCTTTCCATTTATTTATTAACATGCACTTTACATTATTAGGAAATTTCATGTCACTTGCAGGCAACTTGAAGAAGGTAATGAAGGATTGTTCGTTTTACATTTAGGGTCAGTAAATTTACATACTTTTGGGTGGATTCCAATATTTGTCACATTATTTTGTAATAAATAATCGAAAAATCGACAACAACAATAACGACAACAGCAATAACAACAACAACAACAACAACGACAATATTGTGGTATTGATTGACAGAACTAATTTACCTTTCGTAGTTAATTTCGAAATACTGCTTTTGATTTCAAGTTATTGAATAACCTATACACATAAATAGAAATCCACACATATATGCACGCACTCGCGTGCACATAAACAATTGTTTGTATATTATTGGCATGCAAATGTATACACATTTATACATTTATGAACGCATTGTAATTATCTGGAATTTCCTGTACTTTTGACATGTTTTGTAAATAATAGTAAAGTCAGTTATTGCTATTCTTTATTTATATATTTGATATTTTAGTAATTATATTCGCATTAAAAGTTTTATTATCATTTATTTATATATTCGTTTGTAAGTTGTCGTAAATTGTACAAATATATTCAATCTAGGACGCAAACCATGCAATTGAAAAGTTTGTACATTTATTCACAACTTATTTTGATTTAATTGCTAGATCGCATAAACGATTACATATATAATGTATATATATATGTGTGAGTACATTTTCGGAATTCATTATGATGGTTTGATTTTTTTCTCAGACAGAAGAAGAAGAAGAAGATATTTTTATCCCTAATCCTTCATGGATATACGTCTTTTATACGTAGCTAGGTAGCTAGGTACGTGATACTAACAAATGTGATTTTCCAAAGTTTAAAATGAACCCGAAAAGTTCCACTAACAAGATACAGTTTACTTTAGAAATAGAAATTAAAGTTCATTTCCAAATTGAAGCTTACAAAACTATCCTTATCAGTTGGGACAATCAGTTGGAGAAATTATTAGGAATTTATTTGTATTTTGCAAGCTAAGTAAAACCAAGCCCAAGCAATTATTCTATAAAATATTCTATAAAATATTCTATTTATTATTTTTGTTTGGGCTTGCAAGATGTATGTGCTTTTTATCAGATTGTATGCGACTTTTCCTAAAAATTTACCTTTGGTCTTGTTTATTGAAAAAAAATGATAACTCATTCCTAGCTTTGATTGAAATTCAAAAATAACTTTTTTCATAGTTTCCTTTATTCAATTAATAAACAAGTAAAAACGTCCTGATTGCGTTAGGCCGACTACTAAAGGCCCTACACTACTGTATCTAACATAATTCTTCATTTATTTTCATAACAGAATACCACAAATTATACTTTGCTTCCGTGTGGAGGTATACATAAGAATCCTTGTATATGTATATGTTTTAAAGTTAGCAAAATTCATTTCTTTCTCAAAGACCTGATTACTCTTCATCTTTTTATGTCCACCGCTTGCAGTACTATAGTATATTAAGTTTATGCGGATGCATGCAACACCCAGAAGAACTTGAGATAGACAGATCTTTTGTTATACCTTTTGGTTGAGATTTCCCTTTTAAGTCGATCTAAGTTTATTCGTCCGGCTGCCCGTTTATATGTCTTGTTTTCTTTTGTCCAACATAGAAACCACAATATTTGAGATATTTTGAAGAACAAACACTATGCGTGAGACAACGCTTGGAAAGCCCTTGCGGTGCAAGAAAAAGTTAAGTTTATGCGGGTGTATGTAACAGTCCGAAGAGTTTGAGAGAGATCGACTTAGAGGGTGAATGTCTGTCCGTCTACCAGTTTTGTTCGCTTGGGTTTAACCTAAAGTTCATATTTTGATGAAATGTCGTACACGGACATGTTTTGTGCCAAGGACGGACGCTATTGAGAACTACCATTTCGACCACTTCCCCTGCAGTGCTCTATTTCAAACTGTCCTTATATGAATAACTATAAATGGTGTACGGTTAGGTGAATGGTTAGCCATGGCACACTCAAGTATTTTTACTTGTTTTTTAATAAATTTTTAGATATATTTGCCAAATATAACTTACGTTTCACAGCAACCGTAACATCGTGGTGCCGTTTTCAAAAACTATACTTATGTGACATGGAATTGGATGGAGTTAATTTTGATGTCAAATTGTTATTATGGTAGTGTTAAAAATTAGAACCTTTTGTGTACAAATGCTTAATATGCGAAGGGACTGTTGCACGAAATTGGACTAAAAAATTACCCTAACTCGTTCAAATTTTTCAAACTTTTTGTTTCAATATGCCGAAATACTAGTATTTTAGAGATCGTTGGTGAGAAAGTTGAAAAATTGCGTCTTTTTTCATGTAACGACTTGTTCCAAAGTAAGGGCCAATATGGGGAGTGATCTTACACATTTTTTGCTTCAATCCACGTTTCCATACGGATCGTCTTTGGTCCAAAATTCGTCAACAGAAATATGCCTGGACAGACATCTGATTAAGAGACGGAACGGATATATCGTAAATCCAATCTAAAATGTGTTACGCACCTCCGCATAAATTTTGTATGCCACAAAAATGTAGGGTATAAAGATTACAACCGCAAATAAAATGTGCACCTTTTCGCATCCAGCATTATTATTTCACTAGACTGCAAATCTAAGGACACCAACGACATCCGCTAATATATCACGTTGTTGTATACCACTGCAAGATTTAAACTATCCAGCAAAGGTCTCTAAGCACACATATATTTATGTACATTTAAATAGAACATTTCAAATCGATCTAAGCATCTGTCCGTCCCTGAGCTTGTTCTTCGTCATAGGAATATTTATCGTCATAAACTTTGATTTTCAAAGTTTAACCGAAGCATGTATACTCTTAGTTGATGGCTACGAATAATGTCAAAACATATTTACGGAATATCCATAGTAGGTTTAAAAGAACAGCAAATATTTCCTACTTACTATGATCATGTATGTTGTAGTACTCGCAATAGTCCATCAGCATCCCTATAAAATAAAAATGCCAACAAGGTGAAGATCAGCGTCAAATCCACTTTCTACTAAGCTTTAATATAAGCCGTTATATCTTCTATTCATAACAATGAAATTGTGGTTATTTAAACCTTGAACCTTTATCGAAAATTGAAATTGAAAAGTTTCTTGTTATTTCTTAAAATTCCTGTTATGCTAATCCGTTAATAGAAAAAGCTGGCAGTATGAATAACTAATTTGCAGTCCAAAAAAAAATATCAATATAAGACTTGGTGCAAACACTTACAAAACACTTTTAAAAGATTTCATATGAAAATAGTTTCTTCGATCAGTCAACTAAAACGCTCACGCTTAAATAAATGCTTTGCTGTTTCATATAATAATATATATGCCTTTTATGCATGCATTTAGTAGGTATATAAGAGTCGCCTTAAATCGCCTTTAACTTTGCTTTTATTATTCATCGATTTTTTTTTTTGTATTCAAATTTATTTTCTTGTTATTTTTTTGTGCCTATCATTGTCACTCATGTCGCTTCATTATTTGTAATTCATAATTTGCACTAGTCATTTTACAACAACAACCAAACGTATATTCTAGCAAAGGCAAAAATGAATTTTACACATTTTGTTTTTACTTAAGTGTTTATTAATTTTATTCAGTGCGAACTTCGTAGTTTAAAGCGAAGTTTAAATATCTCTCAAAACTCAAGGGCAATCAACCGTAGTTTAAGTAATTGTCTTAGACAATTTGTACGAACTCTCCTTTCATTTAGTCTATGCTCATATGAGTTGGCATTTTGCCCTGATTGAAGCTGACTCTATTATTGCCTCTATTGCGGTTACTTTACAGAAGATTCTTGCCTATCGAAAAATGAATGATTTTTTTAATTGGAAATATGTCCAAGTCAAGAAACAAAATTTTTAGATGATTATATTGATATGTTCCAACTCAACGGCAACTGAGGTGGCGAAATTCTTTAAGTCAGCATCTAGAAATTACAAAGTGCTGTAAGCTACTCGGTCGAAGTCGTTTTTACATCCGACACCTCTGGTAATGAAGGCATATTAGATTGCTGTATACGTATGCAACATCCAACATGATCGAAGTACGCGAAACCCGCCTTTTGCTATATCAATCCATCCACAATCATTTTCTAATTCGATTTCAACCTGCACATCTGTTCATTTGCCCGCCAATTAAGTTTTATTTCAACGAAATCACATGATGAAGTAGGCGGGCATAAGGATCAGCGCTAATCCTATTGAAGAAGTGGTTAAAACCATTTTTACGGCTACTCTGCACATAGGGTCACGTTTTGAAGAAGCCATTATTTAATACTTCTCCACAAAAGTCGGTGAAAATTTATGCCGCGCCATTTCTAAATCGACGCTTGTATAAGTTGTCCTGTGTTATTCCTCTCCAGAGTTCTTTACTAAAGTTAATTAACTTTAAAGCAAGTGAAAATCTGCCTAAGGGACCGAGCAGGCAAGAGTCTCGATTGGCAACCCAATGGTCGTGGGTTCAAATCTCAAGTGCGGTAGAGTTATTTAATAAAAGCCGAAAGCCTTAGGTGCTACTGCTTTAAGACCTTAATCTTAGAATTTATTCTCTGGCTAAATTTATAATAATAATAATAATATTGATAAAACAAGTAAAAACATTATAGTCAGGCTAAGCCGACTGTTCAATATCCTATATCTCATTGACTAGCACAATGCTCATTTTTGCCATAGAATTTAAAAATTATACCCTATTTTATATGAACTTACTGTTATGGACTTCTTTGCAAAGGCAGTCTTACTTTCAATAAGAATGATGTACCCAGAGTTTCATAATTCAGCACAGCATTTTTTATATCAAGGTACTATTATATGTCAATTTGCCTCACAAAATATTAAACTTTGGCCATTCTGATAATTTAAATTTTTTTTCATATAATGACTTTTTAAAACAGTACGTTATGTCGGGAGTGGTTGAAAAAATGGACCGATCCAAAATATTTTCAATAGCGTTAATGTTTGGGCTAAAGCATGTTAACGTGCCAAATTTCACCCAAATATCTCAAATATTCGAACTTGTAGCTTGAACACAATGTTACATGGACGGACATCGAACAAACCAAGATAGGCAGCCTTAGATCGGTTCAGAAAATGATTCTGAATTTACTAATATCAAAAAATGGATTTGTCTTAAGCCCTCTAGCCTTCTAGGTGTTACACACGTCTGCATAAACTTAATAACCCAGAACCGCAATAATTTTACAGTATAAGATGCTTTTATGACCGCAACTTGACCTTATTACGCCGAAGGCTAAGTGGCATATTCATTTTGTCAAAAGGTTTGCAACGAGTAGACGAAAGCTTCACAGACTCCACAATGCGTATATATTCTTGATCAGCGTCAAATTCTGAATCAATGTAAACATGTCTCCCCCGTCTGTGTAATGTCTGTTGTACACATTACCCTGAACGCAAAAATGAAGCTGTCGACTTTAAATTTAGCAAAGGCATTGCAATTTCTTGCACGCAGGTTATTGGCCAAATTGCAACAGAATAATATGCAAAATCGATCGAAGGGCACGCCTACAGTACTGCGTACTAATAACACCTGTATTTTTCAATAGCAATAAAAATTTTGGTTTTTTTGCTAATTACTCATAGATTGGCGCAGATAAGTCCACAAAACTTTGTACGTGGGGTCTTTGTACAAAACGGGGGATGATTGACCACGCCCACCATATATTACAGTATATAAAAATTTAATCTATTTTCCAATATCTTTGCACAGTAGCAAACTTCAAAGACCCCATAAATCTTGGCCCCAGATTATAAATCAAAGACCCCATAAACCTTCTAAATCAACGCCTACAAATTTGCAAAACAGTTTGGACATGACCTAAGTAGTTTAAAGCACACGCCCATAACGCCTAAACATATCTATAATCAAAATTGAGATCACCTTTGCTTTCCGTGTCAAAAACACAATATAAACTTCCACAAAATTATTCTGCAAAATTAGAACAGAACAGCCACGCACGCCCAACATTATAGGGTCTGGAAATTTATAATTTTCCTTTTTTTCAGTCTTTTGTAGGATAAGGGTGATGGGTATAAATGATTCGGTCGCAACCGAATATAATTTTCTCACTTGTTTTACCTGTTTTTTATTTATTTTTAATAAAATTTATTAACAAATATTAAGCCTTGGCCAGCAGCCACAGTAACATTAGTTGGTTAGTTAGTTGGTGGTATAAATCATACGAAAGAGTTAAAGACCATTCAAATAATCAACTTACTTTATCACTAACTATTGTAATCGTTAAATGCCCTTTTCAGAGGAATGAGGTAAATTTTCTCTTATAAGTATTTAAGGCGACATGAAAGGACCAGAAATTCAGCGGCAGCGCATTCCAGTCAGGTTCTTAGTTTTTATGAGAAAAGTTAGTTCAGAATAGTGCTTTGACATAGACCTACTAAGTACCGTAGCGTTTAACTGTTACGTACCTATGCGACATTTTTTTGCAAAGTTTTCAATTAATTTTCGCCTTGGTTTTTCGTTTATTGCGGCTGTGCTTGTGGGAAGTACAGGCTTACTAATTACAAATGATTATATCAAGTTTTAAGTATATATGGGTTGGATTCCACGCTATACCAATTTGCCTGTTAAGAAACCTTATCATATATGATCTCCAATCCGAAGGAAAGGATGGTTATTGAACAGGCCCACATCGAAACAAAATCTCATCAACAATCAAAAACAAATACGCACTGGTACCGGTGAGGCCTGCTTTTGAATATTATAAGAAAAAAGACAAATCTAACCTGACAGACGCAAGAATACTTATACAAAAAAAAATAAAAAAATTCAATTTGCAGATTCAATGTGGGTCAATGTAACCGCCAACCATCATAAGAAGAGTAAAAAAAATAGAGAGGATCTACGCTAGCTAATGTTCAATATTAAACCACTTCTAAAGTTGCGTAAATTTTGCCAAAAAGCTTATGCTACTTCATCATAAACGAGTGGAAATATCAAAATGAAAGCTCTTGTCAATTCAAATGCCTTTTGTACTAAAATGCTGTCTTATTATATCTATCGGCCCAGGTTTGTGATTCATTTTGTCCAAAAATTTAACAACGCCCAACAAGAAGAAGTCAGAGACGTCCTATAAGCAATATAAGCCCTGAATCAAAGTAGGCATGCCCGGTTATTTCATGGATATGCGTGCTAAACATTCCTCCGATCGCGAAAATTAAGATCCCGAAAGTTCTTGGCAGCGGATTGGCAAGAACTTTTCAATAGCAAGAGAAAACTTAAATTTTTACTCATTTTTTACGGACCTATAAAAAAAGAATAGTGTCGCCTTTCCCCATCCTAAATAAACTATTAAAATTTCATTTTTGTGGTTTGTTAATTTTTTTTTTTTTTTGTTTTTTCAGATGAAGACGATGAGTATAAAAAACGCGGTCATAGTCGAACAGATTTACCAAATATTATTCTACTCAGCAATATGGCAACGCAGAATTGCCATTGTTAGCTATACAACAAAACTCTTTCGAGATCTTAATATTTAAGAGAAAGCCAGGGAGCCAGAAAGAGATTGAGAAAGAGAAAGAAAGTGTAAGTAGCTGAGAGACTTTTGTGTTTAAATTAAAACTCACTGCGTTTTGCTGCATACTGCGTCAGCTGTTATTTGTTGACTAATGGAAAAATAATACGTTACGTAATCAAAACTGTGAAAAGCATTATTAGTAAAGTTAAAATGAACCTTTCATTTTGCAATATATATATATACATACAGAGAGTAAAGAAAACATTTGTATTTCATTGATATTACACTAGGACTACTTTGTAATAATTGAACAAGTTGCTGACGAATATATATCAAAAAGTCCTAGAAAAGTTTAAAATTTAATGCCAAACCCTAGTTGTTTACGTTTAGAAATATTAAATAAATAGAGTTTCTGTGGCAATATTAATGTTTTCCAATTTATTACTTATATACATGTGTTGTTTACTCATAGATATATGTAACGCGCTACGCTACGAAATCACTAACTATATCTTAGCAGCTTGCTGTGCTAAGTGAGAAAAACATACTACTAGAATTAATCTAATAGTCAGTTTGTGCGCGAAAGTGATGTCGAATAGTTTAGTTTAGTGTTAAGCGAGCGTTCGCATAGCGCTGAATATTAAATAAATTGAGAAAATCAAAATAAAAAAATCTTGAAACAAGAAACTTTATTGTGGTTAATAATAAAGTCGATTGAGGACATAATATTAGCAATAATAAAAAAAAATCAATCAGCTAAACAAGATTATTTGGAGTGTATATCTAATCTAAAGGTGAAAAATCATGTAAAAGAAGTGTTTTTTATTCATTTTAGGAATAATTTTTATAAATAAAATTTTCTTCTTAAAGATATAAAAGTGAAGTTAACAACAAACAATTCGTTATAATTCAACAAAGAGATAAACAATATAATCATTTCTAGATATTGGATATTTATACTCTTTTTCTACGTATCTCTCCTTCTCCCTCTCCCTCTCTCTCACTCTCTGTGTGCCACATATAAATATACAAATATTGGTATGAGCGTGTGTCTGTATGATTGAAAATCGTATATAAATTTATCGCATTTTTGCTTTGCATGTCAATTGTTGTTTATATTTTTTTTATTCTATATGTATTCTGGGCCAACACAATCAACAAGTGGTTGTTTAAAATTACGCGCAGAGACACAGGCACAGACACAGGCGCAAACACAAATACACCCACTCATGTAAGCGTATAGCGTCTTTCAATTGTGTTTTCATTGTGATATAATTATGTTTATATATAAGAGATATTTAGTATTGTTGTTCCTAGTATTGTTGTTGTGATTGTGTCGTATATCTCATGTTTTATAGAAGATGTGGTGTGACATCCATGATCAAAGTACAAGCGATGCAAAGAAAGCAAATAAATAAATAAATTGGGGAAAAAGCCCGCGCCGGTAATTCATCCAATTTAACAATTTTCTTTACACAATCTATCTCTACGTAGAGGAATTAATTACATAAATAATACTACTCATAAGACGGTAAGATATCCGGAAATAAAGGTCTATTGATACAGTCGACCTATTTGCAGCACGAGTACACTGCAGAGTCTTTCATTTTCGTTTGTGCATCTTCATGTTGAAGCGAAGTAAATGTTTATACATAGTCTTTTGTCGTCGTAACATAAAAAAAAAAAGTGAAAACCGCTCGTTACTATTCCGAAGTACTCCCAATTTTTTTTTGCACGGTCTTTTTTTACACGATTTTGAAATAAAACGGTTCACCAATTCCTTTTTTTTACACGAAGTTTTTCTTCAAGCAAGAATAGAAAGAAAAAACATTGTTTTTTAGTTCTAATTTTGACAGCGTCTCATAGAATCTCATGTATACACCAGCCAATTGTAATTGAGGGAATGCTGTGAACAGAAATTACACACGTGTGAGGATAAACCGCATGACACGTGTTAGTTAGAGTTGAGAGATTGTTTTTTATTCCTAATTTTAATTTAGATTTTTGCACTCATGGACTGAATTTTCTTTGCTTTATAAAACGTAGTGTGGATTTCATTATTATTTTTTTTTACACGCTTTTTCGGCAAAATATTTAAAGATTTTCATTTCATACAATTTTTTTAAGTGGTGAAGCATATCCACAACTTTCCCCTAAGTTGCATACAATTTTTACACGTATTTTTTTGCACGGATTTGTAAGGAAAAAAAGAGTTGAGTGTAATTGATATTAAGCAGAACAAGTATAGTAAAGATTTTCAACACTCACAAATAGACATCAGAATGTCTCGTTTGTATTTGAATCCTAGACTTGCTAGAATTTTCGTGTGCCTAACGACCGCAACATCGGAATTTTGTATAAGAGACCATCGATAAAATAATAGGCCAGCGATTTTTTCCTCAGGATGGTGTTGATGCCTGCACACCGGGCAATATTCGCTCACCTGATACTCCCAAACAAACGTGTGCTTAAAAAGTGACTTTTCAGCTCACAGTTTTTGTGCAGACAATTTACTAATTCTTTGCTCGCGCGAACAATTATATTGATTTGAAAATGAGTGAATTTACTATAAAAAGAAAACAAACAGGGTATAAAAAAAAGAAAAATTTTGTGGAGTGGACGGTGAGAATGCTGTGAGTAAACGAAGTACCCAGGAGTGGTTTGCTCGATTCCGTTCCGGATATTTCGATATCAAAGGTGTATCTCGCAGTTACTGAAAGAATCGATAACATTTTGCAACTGGTCGAGCAAGACCGGCACGCAAGCTGTCAGGAAATACCGGAGGCATTAAACATCGACCACAGGACAGTTTGGAATCATTTCAAATGGCCTCAGATGGCAAAAAGAAGCTCGAAACCGCGGAAAAGATCACGAGTACTTTTCAATACGACCTAATGTTTAATTATAATTTATAAAGAACCCTACTTGCTTCAATACAAAGCAAGGGATGGTGAATATATAGAGAAAAATTCTTTCCGAGTTAACTTTCCATCTTTTCATAGATCTCTCTTTTGCCCGAGCTACAAAATAGATTAATAATACAGGCATAAATCCTGTTTGTATTTGTTTGCTTTTGCCTTTAAGCGCACACCATATTTATTATAGTAATCAAAGTACTAATGACCAACGTCTGACGTGAGCGAAAACAGTCTTAAATTACCTTAATTAGATAATAACCTTCACATTGAATATTGTATGACGTGACCGCAACCCTTGCCAATATAAGCAACAGTATAAAATTCATTGGAATCCACGAAAAAATTATTTCGATTATGCGTTGTTTCGCTATCGTACAATGTAAAAATTTACGCATTTTGAATTTCTAATTACATTATATATAATCAAAAGTCGCTATCGCCCTTCAAAGTTGTACCATTGAAGGCCCCGCACTAAGGTAATGATTTTCCTTTTTTTTTGTAAATCGCTACTTTGTCTTACTTGTTTTTTTTTCTATTGTATTGTTCTGTACGCACGCACACACACATACACACACACACGCACAAACAATTCATTGTTTAAAAACCCAAAATTATTGTATCGTTTTCTATTAATGATAACTAAAAGCCAAACAAACAAAGTAAGTTATGTTCGCCTTAGATCAACTCTTTCTCGGTACAACCTAATCAATTAATTTGTAAATATTTTATTAAATGGACTTGCGTATATTAGGCAATCGAGTCCAAACCTTTTCAACTGATTTGAGGAAATATTTTTACAAAATTTAAAACCAACATCTCTTAAAGGCTATAAGTTTGTTTTATGTCTATTAAGCGTATGTCCTTTTTGGAGGATCGAGTTGTGATCATTATTTAGGTGTTTTTAGTTTAAATTTTAATTTTCATTATTTGCAGTAGACAATAGCCAAGCGAACTTGTTCACATTGCAAGGCCGGTCAAGAATCAAAGATCCCCCGACCAGCGTGTTACAAACGAGCAAACGAATTTAATTTATTCCCATGAATTGCTAGTGATTAAAATAGTTTTTTTTTTTTTTTAGCACAAAGCTGGCTAACCTTACAACTTCTTTGGAACATGATATTGTTGCTTACGATAACAGACACACTAATAGCTTAAATTCCTTATCTAGCGTTGCTTGCCTAGCAATATAAGCATGATTGGATTTGATTAATGAGAAATACGTTTCTTTACTTTTATATAAAAGAATGTATTTTTCAATTTAATTCTTATCTCTTGAATGAAATGGCAGCAGCATCTAAACGTGTACCCTAGTTTTAAAAATAGCCAAAGGTCAGGCGAACGGGGCCGGTTGGAGGAACGATATGAGTTAAATAGATGGTGAAGAACCAATGGAGAGCGAAAAAGATCAAGTCGTGTGTAACGGAAATTCTAGCAAATAGCGTCAAATGATGCTTAGCGCTTCAATAATATTCTCTTATTATTGGTTTGGCTCGTGAAATGCAATCATAGTGCGCTACGCTATGATACTCGAAGTAAAATTACCCTTGCTATTGTTCGATCATAGCGTAGCCCACAAACATCCGAAGCAAATATCTGAAGTAACGCCCTGTGAAAAAGAAAATAAGTAGCAATAATAAATACATTGTCAAGTCATGTGTTGTGTTGTTACCTGTGCTGCCTATATTGCGACCTAAGAGATCTATTATACATAGCGTTAGGTGCTATGTACCCAAAGTTTGTCTGATGATAAATTTAAAAATATCTACCGCCGGGAGACACATCGTAAACTCGATCATCGTCTCTATGTTTGTTTGTCATCTATCGCTAAGGCACTCGCGACTACGTACAAGTATTACAACAAAATACAGCAAACTCGGCAAATAGATAGAACAGAGATAGTATTTAATTAATGACCAAAGATCGAAATTGAAAGCAAGTAAATTCAGTCCAAAGATATTCGCTTAAAAAAAAGATAACTGTAAACTAAAATAATCTTCTTCAAGGCAAATAAAATATTTACAAATGCCATTTGAAAAGTCGGTGGAACGATGATCTCATCTTGCGCAGCATCACGCTACGCCCTCAATCAACAAAATGCTCGACAATTGTTATGTTTTGGTTTAAAGCCGTTAGTATATAAAATTCGCTCGAAGTCGAATATGTCTTTCTTTCCTTCATTTTTTTGTGTTTTATCGCTTTGGTTTTATACCCTACACCAATTGTGATTCAGTTTATGCGGACGTATCTAGCATCGAGAAGGCCTTAAGATCGATTCAGAAAATTATTCTGCGATAAGGCAGTCTCCCCGCCCTTCCGTCTGATGTTTGTCCATGTAAATTTGCGTTCCATCTAAAGGTCGTAATATTTTAGATATTTTAATACACAATAATACACAATTTTTATCGACCCAAAAATGAACGCTATTGAAAACAATTTGCATCGGCCTACGCAAAGCCTTGTTTTGGAAAGTCGTTGTGTGGAAACAAATAGCAATTTTGTAAAATTTTCTAACAAAATTGGCTCTGTAATAGTATTTCGCTATTCTACATTGGTATGCAAGGGTTGGTTCGGCTCTGGCAATTTTTTGAACCTACTCTCATACAACCGTTCTTGCGAAAATTGAATCTTAGTAATTTTCAGAACTTCATGGTGAAAATTGGTTCATAATCGATCGACAAATAAATTGACCTTCTAAATTTGGGCTGGCTAGGTCTATTTTTTGGATACCAAAGCATATCAGGAAATGATGAAGGCTTGACATAAAAATTGAGGGGATCTCACATGGGTTTATTTTTTGGACCACACGCCATATACGATTTGTCAGAAAAAGGTTTCATTTTCAATATTTTACGATGAAAGTTAGTTGATAGTAGTAACTTAACCACAAAGGTTAGTAGTGCGGGTCGCACTGATCTATTTATGAGACGCTAACAATTGTGTATGAAGGTTATCATGCAAAACAAGGCCTTACAAGAAGGATATAGTTCTGTACGACGAAAAATGGAAAATTAATAAAATTTTTGGAAAGTAAAAGAAAAGATGTTTTGAACGTCTTCCAATATGCGGGCCTTGATCAAAAGTACCCTTTGCATGAAAATAACATATAATTTTTGATGTAGTATCACTAAAACGGGCGAACAATTCGTCTAGGGTATTGAATGTGTCGGCCGTGCCCAACTAAAATGTTCTTACGCTTTTTATCTATCTTTACGTTGATTGTCTTTAGATTGTATGCGTTGCCTAATGAAATATTGTAACATCTGGATTATTCAGCTTTTTATTTATTGTTTGTCAATCGCAATCCAATTGTAGTGATTGCCTAAGTGATTGCGGTGATTATACCTTCTTTGTGTATCGGTTACATACATATATGATTTGCAAATCATTTTAAATGCATGAATAAATATTAATTTTTACATATGAATATTTATAGTCATCACAACAAAATAAGTGTATATCGGACTGGTTCGCCTTCTTCTAACATTCAGAAAAGCATAGCTCATAGATCTCATAAATTGTATAAGTTTTTGTCAGCGTAGGATTTTGAATCAATTAAGCTCAGGCTGCGTGCTTGTTATATGCTTGCTGTTTAGACGCTTATCTCCGTAATATAATAATTTTCAACTTCGAATCATGTTCGAAAAGAATGTTATGTGCGGCAATTTTTTGTCTTTCCATATAATTGGAAGAGGAAATGTATCGCTGAATCGCGACACGATAGAAATGGGCGTAACAACCAAAATCCAAAAGCCCTTGACATGGAAAACTTTTGACGTCGCGGCGATAGTCTGGATAACTTTGACGTTTCCATTTGGGTGGATCAGCCGCGTAAGCTACATTCTACTGTGGACTTTTCAACGAATTCAACGAAGTCAGCGCCGTGAAATGCTATCCAAAAATAGTGACGCAAATGAGCGTCACTTGGTATCCTTTTATTCCACTGACGCATGTGCTCAACATTTATCGGTTATTGTTTGTCCAAACGCAATTCAATTCTTCCGACAATAACTAAAAATGTTCATTGTAGATAGCATAAAAAGATCAGTTTCCGGTCCGTTAGAAAATTTGGATTCTATCAGAAAAGAGCTAACAATTTTACTACAAAATCTTTTAAACTTCAAAAACTAAGTAAAATTATATTCGGTGGAGGACGAACCTCGCATACCTACCACTATGGTTTTCGCTTTTTACTCTCCAAGTTCTTTTATTTGATATCCATATCGCCAATACTATTAAGAAAAAATTGAACGCTCAGATCGCGGTGTCCATCATATTCATTTTGGAACTAACCCTTTTTTAGGCAGATAATATACCTTCATTTGAGGAATGTACAAACTCGTTTCCCACATTTTCTTCTTCTTGAAAAAAAATAAAATTTAATCACTTGTAGCTTTGTGCGGCCAAGGCGCCTCCGTCCGTTAATGGTGGGTATAATAATTATATTCTCAATACATATAAAGTCTTGTAGCAAGCATTTAAACAACGACACGAATATATTTTATATAGGGACGTAAACGGCTTACACGCCAATCTACAATGAACAAAAATCGTTACCTTGAAAAGTACAAGACTACTTAAAGAGCTAGTTTCGACAGAGCAAATCATGCGTCGACACGTTTCCATTCTTTTTCCAGATGCTGGGGATAACAGGAATTCGATCTAAGCCGAATATTGTTTTTGAAATCGAATGTTGACCTTTCAATTAACATAGTTAATTAAATAATTAATTAATTTTATAAAAAGTAAAGCAATAGTAACGAATACTAAGAATAACATCATAGTTCATTTCTATTCCAACGGGGTCATACTTATGTAAGAAGAAAGACGTTGAAACGCTTGCTTTCTTATTGGAACGAGATAAGGAAAATAAAATTTGATTATGTCTCTTACAGTATTCTACTTTCTTTTATTGCTATATATGAACATTGTCTTTACCGGTCAGTACATGTCAAGCAAGGTTTAACGAAGAAACCATCGTAAATTTAACTGGCAAAACGTAGCTTTTTTTGTGGTCTTAATGGATAATTAAAGACTTCTAAAATATGCGGAGAAAACGGATCACTTGAGGGAAGTTTTTTTTGTTGTTGAAATTTTCAGCTTTTCTCCAATTGCTTGGAAAAGACTTCCGTATGAAATGGATCTCTATTGGTAAGTTAATGTCTTACCAGATGATTCCTAACTTTCCTAATAAACCAACGGACGTCTATGGAAAGCGTTTATTGCATTTATTTCATATACACGACATTCCACGTATGTGCTTTTTTATACCCATCACCCAAGATGAGGGGCATATTTGTGCTGTAAGAACATTTGTTACGTCCAGAAGGAAGCTTCAGAGGCACTATAAAGTACACATATGCTTGATTAGTATCGAATTCTGAATCGATTTATGCATATCCATCTGTCTACCAATGTAACTACTCTCCTGGCGGCAAAAATGGGGTCATCAATGTTCCAATTTGACAAAAACATTGCAAGTTCTTGAACTGAAAACGGGCCAAATCGGTCGAAGGGCCGATCGGGAAATTTGGGTTCCGCTCATTATTCATGAACTGGGACAAATAAATCTATAAAAATTTTAACGTATATTCTATGGGCGATTCTGTACTACTTGTAATTGACCACGCCTACTGAATATTATAGTGTATCAAACTTTAAATCTTTTTCAATACCTTGAAAACACGCAGACGAAATCTTTAAAAACCCCACAATATGTACGAATTCTTGGCTCTTTCCAAATTCGGAATGCACCTAAGCAAATCCATCTGTTCGCCTGCCCGTCTGCCTAACTGCATAGTATCTGCGGTAAGCATTCCCGGGCTCGCGAAAATGAAGATATCGCTTAGAGACTTCCAAGAGAATTTGAAAATGACTCAAATCGGTCAAAGGGCACGCCTAGAACACCTGCACGTCTACGCGACAAAAACTGTAAACACTTTTCTCTTTCGTGCTTTTTTCTTCTTATCACAAAAATTTCTCCTTTAATTTGGAGCACAGAAAAAATCATCCGCCCCCATCCAATGTTACAGAGTATGAAAATTTAGTTTTTTCCTTGTTTTATATCTTTTTTGAGATCACGTTTGTGGATATAAAAGATTCGGTCACGAGCGAATATAATTTTCTTGCTTGCCTTTTTCAATGTTTAGTTTCCAACAATTCTTACTCAATCCATTAATAAGAAGACTTGACAAAATGTTTCATGTTATCTTATGGTATTTTACAAATAGATCGCACTCGGGGTATTGGAATAGCGAAGGAGCATTACGAGATATGAAGCTGGGAGCAATTCGGAAGTTTTCAATGCCCTTATCAAAAAATTAATGGCTTGGGATGAAGTTTTTGATATTAATAATCAATTCGGCTGTAAAGTTATACAATTCTTTTTAGCATTTTCGAAAGATAGAAAGTGTAAAACTTGATTTCTGTCCTTGAAAGATAAATCAAAAGCAGCTAATTCTAAAACCAAACAAAATTTCGGAAATAAACCTGTTTTTAAGCTGTTACTATGTATTACTGTTGCTGTGCGACCAATGTATAACGCAATCCACATAAACTACGACAAAAGCACAATTAGAGCAATTTATATACATACAGGAGAGTTCATCAAAAAATTCGCGTAACTATTAACTTAGTTCATACTTTTTACATATACCTGCACAACGTCTTCTAACGTTAATTAAAAACACAAGTTAGAATATTATAGTCGGGCAACGCTGACCTTTACATACTCTACATCACATCGCCTAGTACAGTTATACGCTCGTTTTGTTAATAATACACAAAAAAGTACACATTATTCTCATGCAAAGCCATAATTTTCATGAAAGTCTATTGAATTATATTGAAAGGTTAGATTTTCTCTTCATATAAGAGTTTGGGTTTCGTGATAGCGCCAATGTAAAGTGGGATTCAAAAAAATAGATCTACGTAAACGAAAATTTCCTACAATTAATTTTTTTTTGCTGAAACGCCCCTACGAACTATTAAGATATCGTCAGATATCTTAGAAGAAGGAGAAGAAATAGTGGTTCAAATTACGCCCACTTAATTTTTATACCCAACACGGTATACGAGGTTATTGCGGACGTGTGTAATATGCAGAAGGGCTTAAAATAGACCCAGCTTTTATAACATCGGTTGATTCAGAATTATAATCTGAATTGGTCTAAGCCTGTATATCCATTTGTCCATCTGATGTCTGTCCATGTCAGTTTATGTTCAAAGCAGCAATTTTTAGGATATATTGATGAAATTTGGTTCGGGTCGGTCCACTTTTTCGACCGCCCCCCATATAACACCCTCTTCTGAACAATCGTTATATAGAAAAAAAAATTGCAGTTTTTAAAAGTTTTCGGCACAACTGACTAAGTAGTAGCGTTTCGGCATTCTAAATTGGTATGAAAACTTTGGACCAGCCGTGGCAATCTTTGAAGATAACGAAAAAAATTGAAGTTCATACGACAAAAAGATATAATTTTCATTGCTTCATGATGAAAATGATATCGTGATATAGTGATTTAATATAAAAAATTAATTATACAAGATTTGGAGCATCTCGGCGTATTTTTTGGATAGTAACCTAATAAGGTCCCTTGGTCTAAGTTTTAATGTGATGATGACATTTATAGTAATTATAGTAATTTCTACGCATATTTTTGGATCCTACCCTATGTAAGGATTAAATTTGCAATACATTAGGTTGCGTTTTGGACCCGTTTTCCTATAAATACGCACATGAAGGGTATGCCTTTTTATAGAAAGAAGATATAATTTTTGTGTTCTTTAATGGTCGGCCTTGCTCGACTATAATGTTCTTACTTGTTTCAAAAAAAATAAATAAAAGAGCTGCACAAGCACATAAAGAAAAATCTGTGCTATGTATGGAACTGATTCTGTAGTAAAACGCAACGAAATTTACGAAATTTTTTCCTGGAACTTATATAAAAGAAAAAATGCATTTTATTTCATTGTGAAAAACCTCAAGTAACATTCAGTCTGCCTAATAAAATGTGTCGAGTATTTAATAATATAAAAATAATAATATTAAGAAGCAATGACGTCCGAACTTTAAAAAGGAAATGTTGCCGCGCTAGGTTAAGTTGAAACAGATATTTATCAATCCTCTTAAAATTCTCTTCCAGTCTTCCTCACAGAATTGCGATCAGATTTCAATAATGAGTATATTGCTGGAGTTAAATTTTAAACAGAAAAATGCCACACGACTTTTTACGGCAATTGGCGGATTCTCCGCCTATTTGTTGATCAAAGATAGTACGAAATTAAGTATGGCCCTAGGAGCGATTATGGCATTAATGTTACGAAATCCTACTATAGTTTACGTCCTCTTCATCACTATACCACGCGATATAATGTAAGTGGGAAGCACAGTACAGAATATAAAAAAAAAGAAGAAAACTACATTTGCTTTTATTCTCTCTCCTTAGAGCTGCATATCGTTTCTTGAAATTGAATATTTTTCTTTACTATATGGAATACAAAAAGTGGTCTATGGCGCGGATATTTCAAGAAAAATACCGAAGCATGCCGAATAAATGCTGTTTCGTAATGGACGAGCGTAAACTTACCTTTCAGGAGGTAGAAGAGTTTAGCAATAAGGTGGGCACGTATTTTTTGGACAAAGGATTTCGTCGCGGTGATTGCGTGGCCTTATTTATGGAAACGCGTCCAGAATATGTGGGCTTATGGTTGGGTCTATCGAAAATTGGCATTATAACGGCCTTAATTAATTCAAATCAACGACGAGAAACCCTAAGACATTCAATTGAAGCAGCTAAAGCGAAAGCTATTATAGTGGGGACAGAGCTAGCGCCGATCTTGAAGGATGTTTGGCAAAATGAGGATTTAAAATGGTTATCGATCTTTCAATTTAGCGATGAAGAGCAAAGAGATAATGATAATTTTGATTTAATAAAGGGTAAGAGCAAAGCAAAATATTTTTTGAAAATGAAATTTCAAAATTTCAAAAATCTCTTCTCAGAAGCCGTTGATTTAACCGCTGATTTGAAACAACAGATACCTCAAAATTTACAAGTTTATATAGAACAATGTAAACCGAAGGATACACTATTATACGTCTATACCTCAGGCACTACTGGTTTACCTAAGGCAGCTGTCATTACTAACTTAAGGTTCGAAATGAATTTTTTTTTTTCCAATTTCCTTAATAGATATTTATGATCACTTTCAGATATCTGTTTATAGCGGCAGCAACTCATTACATGGTGGCCGTTAGGCCAAATGATATTGTTTACAATGCTTTGCCTTTATATCATACCGCTGGCGGTATAATAGGAGTGGGTAACGCTTTGATTTTTGGCTGTACCGTAGCATTACGTAAAAAATTCTCAGCTTCTAACTTTTGGAAAGATTGTATAAAATACAAAGCCACTGTAGCTCAATATATAGGCGAATTGTGCCGGTATTTATTGACCACGCCTAGGAAACCTGAAGATACTTTGCATAACCTAAGGTTAATGTACGGCAACGGTTTGAGGCCACAAATTTGGTCACAGTTTACAACGCGTTTTAACATACCCAACATAGGAGAATTGTACGGTTCCACCGAGGGCAATTCCAATTTAGGTGAGCTGTAAATCAGGTTCACATTACAAAAATTTAAAACTCAAAGTTTATTAATCTAACAGCCAATGTTGCCAATCAAGTGGGCGCTGTTGGTTTTATACCCATTATAGCTCGCACTTTGTATCCGGTACAGGTAATACGTGTAGATGAAGAATCAGGCGAACCCATACGTAATCATAATGGCCTTTGCGAACGTTGTGCAGCCGGTGAAACCGGATTGCTGGTGGGTAAGGTCGATCCACGGCGAGCTGTTACATCTTTTCACGGTTACTCCGATCAAAAGGCTTCGGAAAAGAAATTGTTACGCAATGTTTTTAAAAAGGGCGACGTCTATTTTAATTCAGGCGACTTGATCGTGGTAGACATTTTGGGGTATTTCTATTTCAAAGATCGGACAGGCGATACATTTCGTTGGCGTGGTGAAAATGTGTCTACACAAGAAGTCGAAGCAATTATAACCAATGTTATAGGCCTACAAGATTGTGTTGTATATGGAGTGGAGGTAAGGCTGTTTCCTATATATATAACGCTAATATCTTTATCTAAATTAAGACTATTCTGTTTTAGATTCCTCATGTCGAAGGCAAAGCTGGAATGGCCGCAATTGAGGATCCTGAACATAAAGTAGACTTAAATCATTTATCTGTAGGTATACGTGGTAGTTTGCCGTCTTACGCTCAACCTTTGTTCATACGATTGATGGCAGAAATTCCTCGCACAGGCACTTTTAAAATGAAGAAACGTGAATTAATGCTACAAAGTTTTAATATACATAAAATCTCTGATCCTTTATATTATCTGAACAAAGATGGTGTCTACAGACCCTTAAGCGAGGAACAATACCTACAACTGTTGGATGGTAAAGCGGGTCTCTAATGTTTACATTTACGTTGATAGATGCATTTGTTATTTTTAAGTGAAACTCCATTGTTTTTAGGCTATAAAGCATTCTCTTACATCCAATGCATAATTTTTATCTATTTATTGTTTACGTTTTTCATCTTTTATTTTTTATTTTTTTTAATTTTTTCATAATTGCCATAGCTTTCATTTCTTGGTAACAGTAGTAGCTAATAATAGTATATAGTTAGCTTGTTTGATAATCATTGATGAAATCTAATGATAACATACAGTATGTATTTAATAGCGGGAATAGTTTAAAACAAAATGATGTAAAAATAAAACAGAAGAGATTTAAATTTGAAAAGGGAAGTGCATTACCCAAAACTTTACCTGAAAATTAAACGCAGAAAGAGCAATAATTTAAAAGTTGTTCATTTCCTTCAAAAGGCAAGCAAATTTCAAAATGACGCCAACATTGCTAAAATTTATCTTAAGTAATGTTAATACCATCGGATTTTAAATTCATCCATCAATACGTACAATAACGACATTCATTCAAATTTTATGTACATTGGTTATTTGAATTAATTTGTTTTATTTCGAAAAAGGTAAAATCTGACGTAAAAGTTACAGGTCAAATTTTAAAGTACGTACCTACAGTAAAGAAAAAAGATAGCAAGTGATTTAAAAGTTAACACAGGTGTTTCACATATCTCTGCGAAAACGCAGTACAAAACTGGTCAAGATTAGGTGATTGATGATAATCCACAATTGTGCACTAAGCTATTTGGAATTTTGAAGAAAAAACTCATTTGTTATTTAATATCTGATGGAAAACAAATTTATCTTTTACCCCTTGCTAGTTTCTATACTAATCGTTAGAGTATAAATGAAAGTTTAATTGACCTGGAACGTGAAGTTGTTTAAGCTTAGTTGAAAATTAAACAACAAGTTGCTACAAAACAGTCTACATGCATCAAACTGTCCATAAAGGATGTGTTTGATTAGCAACTTGGAATACTTTACATCTTAGAATATCTGTTTTCTTTCCTTTCTTTTCGCAAATAGCTGTATACTCTTTGATATTTTGGAGAACAAACACTCACGCACTACTACACTGCAGACTAAACTTCTTTCGCATAATATTTATTTAGAAAGTAAATAAATCGCTTGCATAAATTTCCTTTCAAAAACATCTAAATCAAGCAACTCCACTTCATAGACCAACAATCTGCAAAAGTAGCGATTTAATAGAGAAAAAGAACAGCATTACCATTAAATTGCTCTGCGCAACAGCAAAGAGAAACAAAATCATATTTTATTAATCTCTCAATGTAGAAAGAGAGCAAACAAATATGTAAATATGAACAGCTGGGCGTCATGTTATTATGATGTTTAAGAAACAAAATTGAATTTACTTGTTAAAAATTTTATAAGTCAATAAAAAAAAATTTACAACAAAACATGGAGAAGTTAGAAGTTTTGAAAATGTCTTCAATGCGTCCACGCACTAATATATTAGACAGGCCTTTATCGAAAGGCAAGTCGGAAGTATCGCACGCAATTGTAGCTTTGCTATTTAGTGAAGTCGTGCAATATTGTCAATCGCGTGTTTATACAGTTCCCGAATTGCAAAACAGGTGCGAGATGATACATACATATTTTAAGAGTGAAATTTATCGTGTCTTGTAAACAGATTACATGAGCTTGGCCAAAAAACAAAAAGAAATAAGTGCAAAGTTCCATCGGGCTGGTTAAACCAATACCGCCCAAGTGTGTGGTAATCTAGGCCAAATATATTGTAATTTTTCATAAAACCATCACCCACCCACCCAAATTCCTAATACTGTGTTGTTTTTGTAAAAAATTACAAATGTTTGGGCTGAAAAGTTAACGCATTGATTAAGAAAATTTGAAATTGTTTTTGTTTCGCTTAAGCTGTTCAGGTTTCTTTCTTTATTTTTATGTATGTATGTTAGTTTTTGTGTAATTATGTTAGTATCGCTTTTTTTTTTAATTTACAATAATTGTTAAACTTTATCTCTGTTTAAGCATAGATTACACGTCATGGGCCAAGATCTTGGTACCCGTATTATTGATTTGCATTTTATGCGTGAGCGCAGCTTAAAACGTGAAACCAAACTTACGCAAATGTTATTGTTTGTCAAGACCACAGTCTGGAAGAACTTATTTGGTAAAGAGGCTGAAAAGTTAGAGCATGCCAACGATGATGAACGCACTTATTACATTATTGAAAAGCAACCATTGGTTAATACATTTATAAGCGTGCCAAAGGATAAAGGTTCATTGAACTGCGCGAATTTTACCGCCGGCATAGTGGAAGCAGTTCTTACTCACTGTGGCTTCGTAAGTTTTGAAGTCAATTATTTTAAATATTAAATAAGGAATAACGCATTTTTATAGCCTTGCAAGGTAACTGCCCATTGGCATAAGGGGACTACATATATGGTCAAATTTGAAGATTTTGTTATAGCCCGCGACAAGCAATTGGAAGATAAATAAATAACACAACTTTTCCAATAATGAATGAAATCTTCGACTTTTATTAACCTAGCACTTGTTCGGTTATCTCAAAAGCTGCTTAAATAAATTTGAAATTGCGGTCCTTATAAGCAACTTCACCGTTTCGATATTTTGTTTCACGACAGCTACGTTCTGCTTTCATTGCCTAAAAAAATGTAAACAATGATCGGTTATGATTAAGGTTGGAGGTTTATTTATTCATTATAACCGAGAGTATATTCAAGATATACTCACCCAGCCGTATAAAACAATGGGTAAAATTACTAAACCAAATCCCCAACGGAAAGCATGGCCTGTAGGTCGAAAATGTTCGTAATGGCTGACCGTCATAGCTTGATGACGAGCCAAACCAGTATCGAACTAAAAATTGAAAAAAAAAAACAAGACATTATTTTTGTAAACAGATGACATAACAAGCTTTGCACAACTTACCACATAGCCACCTTCTCCTAAAGCATGACGATACGGGTTAGTGGATTGTTTTATGAACTCATTGCGCAATTTTAAGGTCATTTCATGTTTACGGAGTAAAACTTCTTTTTCAGCTTTAGATAAATCAGGCATTTTGTTTTCAAATTTCTAATAATGTACGGCCGTATTTTCTTTTTTGCTTTGAGATTACTGACGTTCACATCATATGGTTCAATAAAGAGCAAATAAATAAAATGCCTGATAAGGCAGTGCAACAAATTGGCAATGCTGTACTTTTGTACCATTAAGAGAAACAACGGTGATGCCAACTGAAAATTTTTCAAATGTTGACTGCAAACAAAATTCAAAATGCTTATGGCAAAAATGTTAAAATGTAAAAGTTTTCGAAAATAATATAAATTTAATTATTAATATGAACAATAAAGTACAGCTTTTTCCGAAATAACTGGGCAAAGATGTTTTTAAATTGTTTACGTTTCTGAGTAATTAGGAGAAATAATTTTAATTTTAATGTTAATCTTTCTAAAAGTGCGAATTCTATGAATTTGTCTTTGTAAACTATAAGTAAATAAGCCAACACGGTCGTCTAGGTATTATTATTGAAAACGAAAATGAAGGCGGTATCTAAGATTTATAGTTTAGATTTATAGTTTATCCATTTTTGAGAGCATTTGTTGGTAACAACTTTTATGTCAACAAAATAGAACGTCAATAAATTCCGGTAACGAAAGCTATTTATTTATAGTTTCTTTTGCTTTTTTTTTTGGGAACTATATTGTGATCTTAGAGTTAACGATTCATTTCTTGCACTTCCGAAACACCTCTTCATATCTTTTACTTTCATGTCTAAAAATTACAAACACCGTTGTTGTTATATTTTAAACAACCGATGCGTAGGTTTGATGCATCTTCAAGTCTTCATAGTTCTTCGATTATCAGTTGAGATGTAAATAAGCTCAAACTGATACCAGTCGAGCTTCTCTCTGATTTCCTGCTAAAGCACTTGTTTATTCACTTATTTTGTTGGTCGATTGGATCTCTACCCATCTTGCGATTCAGAAAAATTATACTTAAACTTTTATAGCAGGATCGTATGTACGGTGAAGATTTAATTATTTTAATACAATTTTTGAAAGAGTTAAGTGCGTTTACCTTATACACATTAGCAAAAGGAAATAAATCCCTGCCAGAATTACTTGCCAAAATCAAATTCTCGCATTCTCTTTATTGATAATTAAATAATATATGGTTTTTTATTTTTGATAGCAAATAGTTGGCGTAATTTTATAATACTATATTAATATTATAATAACCCTAGAAGTATGCAATAGTTTTTATGTATATATAAAAACAAAACTAATAAAAGAAGCAGCAAAAAAAGAAGATATAGTTTCTGAGCTTAACTTTGCAAAATCTACATATATATATATATACATACATATATTGTTGAGCAATAACAGCTGCTACAACGAAATATCGACAGCGCAAAAAGTAAACATACAAAGTTGTAGATACATGAGAGCAGAGGATATAAAAATGGTACTGATATACTAACAAATAATAAACAAGAAAAAAAAGAAAAAAATTAACTGTATATCAGCACATAAAATGGTATGTGTGTGTATGCGTGTGAATGTGTGTGTGAATATGTAAGTGAAGTGCTACAATAAGCATATAAAAACATATGCATAAAAGTGTGTACTGTGCATTGTGCACCCGATGTTTTTTGGTTACTTGCAATGATTTAATCTCATTGGAAGGAGTACAGCAGATGTGCACCAACATCACCACCACTATTGCAATGACACTCTTGTTATTACCCTCAGATGCCATTGTTGATGAGAATATCAATGCCAATGGCGTAATTTTAGTGCCACCACAGAGCTTACAAATTATTGGGAAAAGTGTATTTTTTTTTTAATTTGTCACTTATGGTGTAATATATAAAAAGAAAGGACAACCTCGTTTAACAAGAAAAATGTCCAGAATTTTTTTAAGAAGACATAAACAGACAAGTGACCTCAAAACCAATCCATGAATATATGCAAACACTTACATACAATGTAGATTAAAGGTAACTCTTAGCACTATTCGAACTGGTGTAGAAGATTATTGAATATAATCTACATGCTTGAGCAAAGAGGTTTTATCCATATTATATGTACAAGCTCGATTGCTCGTGAATTTCGATATTAGATTATTTAGTTTTGGTACACGTGGATTTACTATTAATTACAATCCATGACTCTATGATGTTAACGTATTCATGCCTTTTGCTATAACCTGCACGCCAGAAGAGTGATACCAGCTGGTTTAGTAATTCTGATATTCGGATATGAAGCCCGGACATCACAGTCTCGTAAGCCATGGATTCGATACCAGTTTGTCTACCGCTGTACAATGAGACGTTCTTAAGTAACATTAAATTTCTAAAACACTGCCTCGCAAATGCCCGAACGGGCCATGGTTCCACACTGCGATTAGAGGGAGGTCTGAGTTCGGTTGAAAAGAAGTATACGTAACTCCGATATCTATTTTAAAGTCATTTATCGCAATGAACGGTTGGTACTACTACTACTACTACTACTACTACTGCTACTACTGGTACTGATAATACTAATCCTACCACTGTTACTATTGTCATTACTGTCATTACTATTGTAACTATTACTATCACTGCTACTGTTACTTTCAATTGTATGAATTTATATGTTAGTTACACTATTTCTTTATGTAAAGGGGAAGAAGTTTTATTTGAAGGATATATCCAACCAGAACACTTTCTTACAATAACTATAATTCATTTTCTTATAAGGGCTATGGTTGTTTTTTTCTGTTGCGTTTTTTAAGTGTTGCAGTAATTTTAAGTTGTTTTCTTTTTTATCCTTATTTTATTCTTCATTTTTTACTGTATAACTGAACTTAAAACCACGCTGTCAAAACACAATAAATGTTGATCCTTTTATATATTGCTTTGAAACAAATGGAAGCAACAATTGAGAAACTATATTCACTTCCAACAACACTATTGTGCAAAACATAAAATGAATATATATAAAAGGATGTAAAAATTCAGAGCACACAACACAAACATAAACAATAAACCATAAAGTATTGATATGGAAGCACTTTAAACCGATAATGGATGCCAATAGATATTTTCTTTGCTAATAACGTTTGTAAAACGTGCTGTGTTGCGCTGTGCTACGCTGTAGAAAAGGATGATAAACAAGAGGAGAGACCACCAAAACAAAATTTTTTTATATATTTTCTCAACTATACAAGGCTATTACTATTACCATCGCAACAGTAAACAATACTATAAAAGATAGATAGAAGACAAGGAAGACGCAGAAGGTGCAACAAGAGAAATCACAACATTAACAAAAGCTTTTTTCTCACCAACAAACAGCTGCGCGCGTAAAAAGAAAAATGTTGTCTCGTTATCGAAAAAAATGCGAGACTTTCTTTCTTCCTTTTTTTCTTTCTTTTTCATTATTTTTCCTCGTAGATCAAGTTTAATGGTTGCATGCATGCTCGCTTAAAGCTATACATGTTTGGTTGCAACTCGATCCAAGGATTTTTCTTTAAGTGTTTAGAAATGTTTATTGAAATGTAAAAGCCTGATAATAACGAGAGAAAGCGTGCTTATCTATTGTACACTATATGTTTCCTTAAGTAAGTGGGCCAAGCAAGCAAGAACAGCGTTCCAGTTGCTACTACTCCTTTCGCTCCATGCTATACTTTTGTACTCGCCATTGCTTTGCACGCTCACCTCACACGTACTACTCATACGCTCGCAAGCGCTTCGTTAACGACTTTTTCATTAGAACTGGCTATTTTTTCTTCGTCGGTCCTCTCTTCCTATCTCTTAATTATTCTTCCGTCCGTCACTCCTCATTCAATACTTTCTGCCCTTACTCCAATTTTCTGTTCACGGCTCATCCTTTTCCGATTTCTTATTCACTATGGTGAGGTTCGCTTTACAAGTGAAGTCGGTCGATGTAAACGTAGTTAAAATCTTTTTAAATTCTATTAATGCTACCACTTCTAGTTCAGGGAAAGCTAATGCTCAACGGGCGATGGTTTAAGTATTCTACAATGTTGCTTGGGTTTTATATAAAAACAATTAACTCGAAGCAAGGTTGTTCTGAGCATAAGTAATGTACACTATTATTGGTAACAATAGTCTTTAAGTTTGGTGTGGCACAGCGATTTTTAAGAACCTTTAAGAACATTTTTGACAACACTGTTTGAGCGACATTTTTGGAATAAACAATTCTCGGTACTCTTTCTTTCTTTTGTTGCTTCTTAGTTAACCAGGGGATGTACCCTGCATGCGCAGGCGCGCTGATGGTCAGAAAAGTTTACAGCTAGAGGAGCATGTTCTAGAGAGCGTTTAAACGTGCAAATAAAATTATAGAGAAATTATCATAGCCTTATCAACTACATAAAATATCCTGCGCTAACAGCCTACTTAAGATTTATTTAAGTATAATTTCGAACTTTTCTTCAAATTTAATTTGAACTTCTTTATTTAATATTCTTTCAACGCTCACTCTCTACCTCTCTAAGTATTAGTTTCTCACATGCTTTTAATCTTTCACATTCAAAATGGACATTCTCTCTCGGCTTCCATGTGCAACGTGTGATTAATGATTTCAAGCCTATCACTAAGCTTCAATCAAGATTTTCTTAAATCACATCAAAGAAACACATAGACGGACAGACATGACTTGATCAATTCAGAATTTCACACTAATCAAGAATACATATTGTATAAGGTCTCTGAAGCTTCTCT
>NW_023998423.1:12749001-12754181 GCF_014805625.2 Glossina fuscipes | reverse complement strand
TGTTTGCGAAAGATATGATAGCGGCAGAGTGCAATTTTCTTACCTGTTATACCCATCGCCGAAGGATGAGGAGTATATTCAATTTTCTTTGTAATGCTTGTTGTTGTTGTTGCCCGCAAACATGAAGCTATCGACTTTAAATTCAAGAAACATTGGAAGTTCTTGCGTGCCGGTTGCTATCGTAAACGGGCTAAGCCGGTCGAAGGACACGCCCACAGTAGTACTTGAGCTGAGGACACCTGTGTTCAAAAGGAATAAAAAAATGGTTTTTTGCTCATGACTGATAAACTACTGTAGATACATATATAAAAATTTAGGTGTATATCCTATGGTCGATGTTGCAGTATATCTCTAAATTAAAAAAAATGGGGTACGCTTACTTTATATTACATTCTAATATAATATAATTTATTTATTTTTTCTATATAACGCACAGAAGCAAGGGGCAACAATCCCATAAAGTATATAAATTCTTGGCCAGTTACAATTTCGGAAGTTACCCAACTATGTCCGTCCATTAATCTATCCGTCCGCATAAGTGTGTAGCATCTGTCATAAAAACGAAGGTATGGCTTACAAACTTGCAACTGAATATTAAAATAACTCCTGGGAGATCAAAATCTGATTTTCCTCGAGATTTGCTCGATTTTGTTGTGTACTCTGGTATGCTAAGTGTTTTACTCTATATTTATGACAATGACGAACGACTCTGCGCTAATTATCAACTTCTCTACAATCTCTTCTCAAAATATAATATTGTTAATCGCAAAACTTGTATTAGGCTCTTCAGAAGTTTGTTCGATCAGAGCTGATACTTTAGTGGCAGCGGGAAAATCATGATGAACGATATCCCACACAATCTGGCAAGAGAGAGAAATGAAACCATAAGTTTGTAAAGCAGCTACACTGCATTATAGAAGGGTAAGTAGACTTTGAACTTTATGACAAAGATTTTTATTTTTTCTTAGATAGTATTTTCACGCAAAAATATGCCTTTTCTCTTAAAGTACTTGCACCCATAACGCATCGTTCAATAAGTTCTTAGGATGACATATAGATGTCGCCATAATTGACGAACTCGTAGCGATCTTCAAATTAAATTTGTCAACATTTCCCGCGGTACGATTGTCAGTAGCCAGTCATTCTAAGCACTTGTGACGTAAGCAGAGTGACGTATTTTATAATACCGGCAAAGGTCATATCTGTGCGTAATGTATTTTAACGTAGCTTTACGCAAGTCGTCAGCGGACGACTTCAGACAACTTAATATGTCATTATACAAACTAATGATAAGTAGGTGCCAATTAAGCAACTATGTAGGTAATCCGTCCATACCTCTGTATAGCATTTTTGATAATTATCAGCAAATCAGTATTAATCCAATCTAGTTGGTTTTCGCGTTCTTTGCCCGGATTCAAAAAATTGTATATATCGCGATAGGAAAAACTTTTAAAACGTTTAAGATCCTAACGCTTTTGATGACGTAACCTACCGATGTACCGAAGGTTTTCAATATAAAATTTCAAGGTCACGATTCTACCATGAACGAAATTCACTGTACGCATAGCAGCTTGGAAATAGTTGGAGATAATAGCAGTTACGAAGTGTTCTTTTCTTTGCTGTGAGCGATCCTCCAGGGCCTGTTGCTTTTTACGCATAATACAGAGAGGAGCTGCGTAGTGAGAACCATACCGAGTGCGCGCCACAGTCAGGATATATACCCTAACGGTAAGTGTTACGCCTTTACCGGCAGGGCCATCATTGGAGCTGCAACCAAATATCGTCAAACCGAATTGGGATTTAAGCTCGCAAACACTGGCTTCATGGTCGCGATGCTTATCTACTCGACTAGCCGGCAGCTAAATTTCAGGCTTTTGTTCAATTTGCGAGAAAGTCATTGTGCATTTTCAACTATCCAACTGAACTAAAAACATACACATGTGTCATATGTTCGTTTTATACGTCTGTGGGTACATTTACGTGTTGTAAGAAGTTGAAATTTGATTTTGAATGAACCCTGTGGTGGTTGTAAAAACATATTAATAGGTGAACAAGAAGGAGATGTTGGAAGAATTCCTTTTATGCTTTCTGTCTCTCCCTCTTTCCTCTCTTCAGTTTTGTCTACCTTTTTCTCATCCTCTTTCTCTCGACCTTGTCTTCTCTGTCTCTTGTTCTTTCGTCTTTTGTGCCAAATAGTTCCACGAACAAGAGTAACGAAAATTTTCTTCTTGCCAACCCAAGATTATCGCTATTTGAACTATTGGTCAACTATTCATGCACAATCCTAGTATTATATATATCTTTAAGGTCAAGAGGATGCAGAGAGATTTCTTGCACTAACACAAGCAAATTATATTTTATACGATTTATCATAAACATCGACAGAAGATGAATGAACTATGATTGGAATAAATGAATGTGTGGCAGAAACAGAAATTAATACCGCATCGCTTCTATGTATATATATATATATATGCAAACACTCATACATAAAAAAAAAAAACATATCTACATACACATATGCATACATGCATGGATATCAATGTCTCTATATACGAATATTTAAAAGTCATAAACATTTACGAGAGAATCTTTTATAAAATTATAAACAGGAAAAACTACAGGATATATATGAGAAGCTGCACCCTCGCTTACTATTGCATTTAGAAAATAATTGAAAAAAAGAAAAGAAAAAAAAAACAAAAACAAAAACAAAAAAGCACTTTCCTAAACAATGCCATGTCTATAGAAACAATATGACCGCTTACTGTTTTGCTGTAGCCTCTGGGTAAATTTATGTGTTATGTACGGATATAAGTATGTAAACGTTTGTTTCTGATGTTAGCCGAACATAACAGCAACTGCGCACACTTATACATACATATATACATAATAAACCAAAAAACAAAAACAAAAAAGCAAAAAATGCGAAGAAACAAAGCAAGCCTTGTAAACGAAAATACAAAAACACATACAAATACACATACCAACAAATAAGTAATCACACACGGCTTAGAGAAATTTATACTATTTTATATATTGAAAGCTTAGAAAATATTTATTTGTATGTATATGTAGAGGTACATATGCACATACACTTACGTATACGGTACGTGGTATGAACAATTCATTTTGACTGCAGTTAATTACAAAACTGTCAAATACAAAAACATTTTCACGAATCAAAATGAGTCTGACTGCAACTACAACTACAACTATTGCTATTGCTATTGCTAATATTGTTGCTGCTATAAAGGCCTTTAAATAGTACAAAAAGTAAAGAGAGAGAAATAGTGAGAGAGAGAGAGGGAGAGAGAGAGAGGGAGGGAGAGGAGGAGAGAAAAAAAAAAAAGAAGAAATTCATGTGCATACGCGTTTGGTTGTGTATAGAAAACGACCTGAATTGACTAAAAATATTTTCAGAGTTTGCTGCTGTTTTTTTTTCTTTTTTCTCTTTTTTTCGGTCAAAAGTGGTATATTTGTATATTTCATTCCTATTTTTTTTTTTTTTTTTTTTGGTTGAAAAAAATTTCATAAAAAAATATGTCACTTACAGAAGAGCAACCAACACACACACACACACGTAGAGAGTTAAGCTTCGACGATAATGGCAACATTTTATATGTACATGAGTAAAAATACAACGAAAAAACACAAACAACATTACAATACGCATTATTATCATCAGTCATAATAGCATGCATTCTTATGCGAATAACTTAAATTACACATATATGTACACACACACTTAAGTACACGTACATGTGTATCTGAAGATAGCTAGGTACGCGTTAAATTGTTGTTTCATGTTTACATCACGTAGCTACATAGCTATGCCGACAAGTGCACATACACGGTTAAATACGCGCAACCTAAGGCATGAATATCGATAATCAATTGTTTTTAAATTACATCGTACAAGCTTAACAAACAGACGATTGCAACAAAAAAAAAAAAAAAAAGAAAAGAAGAGAAATTGTATTCAGCTTAGAACGAATCCTTACAACCTATCAGTGCTTTTCCTGTGATGTTTTTGATCGCTTTACTCAAATGTGTTTTTTTTTGGTAACTGCGGGCGGACGCGTAGACTGTTTGCGTTTCATTTAACATAATTGCGAATTTCTCACTGAGATTACATTAAGGGAACATTAAAGTGCAAGGGAAGGATGTAATTGTAATTTTGTTGTTGATTTTGCCTATTTTCGTATTGTATTTAATCTGTGCGCCGCTGATAAGACGATTTCAAGACAAAGCACTGTTAATTATGACAAATTACCCAAATCATGAATGCAACAGGCGTGCTTACACATAAACAGGTAGGCAGATGTGAATAATGTTCTTCGCGTTGATGAAAGACATAAATGCTGCAGGCGCTAGGGAGATATGTTCCAATGCTGCAGTCTTAAGGAAGACCAACACTTGGCTTAACGATGCTCTTAAACAACGTTTGCCACAGCTTTCCCAACTCTGCTTTCATACTGTAATCAAAAAGTAGTAAGACTCACAACCTTCTTCCGAGGTTATGCCATTAGCCTTAGAGAAAAATAATGGGGCTTTCCTGTCGCAGTCTTTATGATCAAATTTTGCATTGCAGGGTTATAGTTACAATAAAACTCTCTAATGCGTATTCTGCTACAAAACAAGGATGTCAAGTTACAAAAACCATAAAAAAAGTTGTGGTGACTGCCATGCGACATCTTTGTGGTTTTGCTCATTTGCTCTTTGAGTGTTGACTGTTATGCAATGAATTATAAATTTTTTCCACTTCAAATTCTTAACAATGAATATTTTTTGAGTGTTACGCCCCGCTTACCTATGATATATTGCTAGACACATTATATATGTTATTAGAATTGTAGGTAAAAAGCCTTTTCGTTTATATTTCACGATAATGCAGCTTTCCGCAGTTTGAGGATTGGCGAAGAACTTGTTATGGCAAATGCAACTCAAATTAAGTATTCCAGGGTATTGTCGAAGCTCAAGAACACGCAACGATGTTATCGTTTTCGCTTGACCGCAAAAGTAAATATGTATTGAAAAATTTAACCTTGAAAATAGACAAACACCTCCCTGGTCTCCATCACGAACCTCACATAGAATCTATAGCTTGGTTAAAGCTTCTCGATTTAAATGTAAAAGTCTTACTGCGTTTGGATCAGTTCATTAATTCCTTTGCTGCA
>NW_023998423.1:12710931-12748901 GCF_014805625.2 Glossina fuscipes | reverse complement strand
ACAACGTAATGTAGAGAATTTTTAAATGCTTGCGGTTTTATTTATTTGACAATTCCCAGCATAGCTTACGATTTAGAGAGAGTTAGTGTAGTCGTAGATGTTTATTAAATGAAAATTTCAATTGAAATAAATCACCTGTAGATTCGATCTCGATTACTTGACTCATAATGGTGTTGAATAGTTTACAGTGGAAATTTTGCGACTATTAAAAGCTTTCTAACTTTTCGTCGCCTTATTGCGGTTACCTTTCGCAGACGTTATAAAATACTTTAATGGACTTAGTGTTACTAATGGCAAGCGAAGCTGGAGACGTCTTTTGGGGAAAACGCTACGAAGTTTTTCCTTAATCAAAATGGATATATAGGGAAGAGTTACATTTAAGGGGGAATGCTGCCCTTGGCATTTCTATCAATGGGTACCTTATTGCTTACATGATGAGGAAACTATAATATTTTTCTTGAAGTAGACGCATTTCTTGCACTTTGAACGCTTTAACGACTTTAAATTTCAACTGTAACAATATTTTGGTGGTTGCGTTCATTTTCATCAGCTACATATATTGTTCCAAATAACATTTTCATTCATAACTTTTGTTGTTTGATGTGAAGAAATCTGCTGCCGAAAGCCCATTAAACTCTTTTAGAAGCGTAAAGTTATGCTCAATGAGATCCCATTTGTCGATTTCGGTTCCACTGGTTTAACAGTACGTGAATTTGATACCTATGGCAAAGAGCGGTCTGCAGGACCAAAACTTACGGAGATAATAAAAAATAAATTGCAAGACTTATTGGACGAAAGCCCAGTTCATGCTCTTAAAGAACTTCTGAACAGCTTAGTAGGTGATGAACCAATTGTTTCTAGACGTTTATATTTAATGGGAAAGATCTAAAAGAAGGGAAGGTGGGTGCCGCACGAATTGACTGAAAATGCCATATTGAACCGTTACAACGTGGCAGTTTTATCACTTGTCAGGCAAAAAAAAGAAGCGTTTTCTGTGGCGAATGAAACTGTGTCCGCAGATGTCTACCGACGTTAGTTGACTCAATGGAACGCTGTATTGCTGCAAAAGACTCTAGCAATAACCGCGAACAGATGTAAAATCTTTCCCTTGCTTGACAACGCTCGGCCACACATTGCAAGAGCTGTCAAGGACATGTTGTTGCAGCTCTAATGCGAAGTTCTACCGCATACAACGTCCTCACCAGATATAATGCCTTCTGGTTATCAGATCGATGACGCATGACTTCGCTGACATGCGGTTTCGAAATGTTGAAAACGTGCAAAACTGTGTCGATGATTGGATCACTGCCCAATCAATATTATTCTTCGACACGCTATCGCTATGTTGAAGAAAGGTGGGGAAAAGTTTTAGAATAGAATGGAAAATATTTTGATTAATATATAGTGCAACGATTTTTCTCAATAAATGCCTTTTTCAAGTGAAAAAATGATTGAAATACATGCAAGCAGCAACTAGTAAACGCACGATGAAGGATTTTCTTCGTATTCGATTCTTTCGAAATTATTTAAACTTTAACCTAATATCGTCGTATTGTTTTTTTTTTTTGAAATTGATATTTTCAAGAAATTCCATGTTTTTCCATTTGTAGGAATAAAGCAAAGTTTGAGAACTGTTGGGCCCTCAGTTTATTTTTACCTAAGATTTACCTAATTATTAAAAAAAAAATTATTAATTTTCTCAACAAATGCTTAAGAACATGTGTAAATTTTTTTGCTTTTGTGCATGGCTTGGTCTTTAGTAAATAAATTTGAGGAAATTACCCATAAAATTGTGCTTGTAAGGCACTTAACGTCAATGCGTCATTATTTCGCCAATTCTGTAACATTAAAAGATTATGTTTATTTTTACTGATCATGCCTGGTAACGGTGCCATCTAACATATTAGATTAGAATCATTTATGAATATTAAAATAATAGTAGTAAAAATGTTGAAAATTTAATATAATGAAAAACTTTTTCATATTAATACAAGCCAGTCGTAGATGTGAGAAAATTCAGTCCCAGGGGAATATAATGTTTACCTTGTTGATAAAGCTTACTGGCTGGCCCTGCCTGTAAATCTGCCTGTTTTTTAAACATTTCCATCAACTTCTACAATAATATCCGCTATTTAGGTGGCGTGGGCGGGTCCATCATTTACCTACCGAATAATAATCTCCATCAATTCCTCTCTGTCTCTACGTCTCTCTTTATATGTATACATATATATATATATATATATGTGTGGGGAACGCAACGATAGCCAAAGGATGGATTGGGATACGTGGCTAAATCAATTTATAATCATAGTCCAATCGAAGCTAAAAATACCCATCAAATTTTTGATGTCTTTTTCTGAGTGTTACTAGCGGAATATCATACCCAACATACTTGAAGCCTTAAAAAAAGTAAACATAAAATAACATCATGTCCAGCGGCAATAACAATAACAACAGAAATAACTGCATATTGTTTTGGTAAACATTCTCTTATGATATGCATTCAATTTATATGCTGTTCACACATTTTTTGACATTTTTTCGCCGTCTTTATGAACAGCAGAAATGTGTAAACTTTCACAGCAACGGATGCGGATATCGCACATAGGCATTGTGCATTCTCTTTAATTAAATATTGCCAGTGAGCATATAAGCGATCGTTCATTTATAGGTTTACGTACTCGCATGGATAAACGTCATTAGTCAGTCTCGATTTTCCGCAAACCTTGTTACGCATATATAGGTTAAGTTAAATAAGTGTGAGTGCAGCATTCCTGGTAGAAAAAAAACTTAAACTGGACATGGTTTTCCGGAACAATTGCTTACAATTTACTTGTATTTATGTTTAGGAGGGGTTTTGCTTCCCACAAATCGAAAAATGGGCAATAAGTACGGGCAAGATCTGACGAGCAAAGGGAAAAGAGCTGATCAGCTTTAAGCAGTTGTAGATGAGCATAGTAAGGATTTAGAACAGAATGCTGCAAACATGAAAATATTTTATGAAATTAGAAGCAATGATGTAATTGTAAATGTTAAATGGTGGACGAAATTCCTTAGCATACGAGGATTCGTCGATTGTGTACTATAATCTTGTAAACGTGCTTACAATCGGCGATGGATACGTTACGTAAATTGAAAAATGACACTGAATTTTGCCTTCATGCACGAGTCAATATTTTTCACTGATAAAATGAACCGCGCCTCCTGCTCGAAGATCAAACTAAGCCGGTGGAAGAGTTTGTTGTTGTTACAAAAAAAAAAAAATTGACAAATGATGGCTTTTTGCGAGATCAGGTGACACTTACCAAAGCGGCTACGGTCCAACGAAAATAGGATCGCAGATATTAAGATGTTCAAGAAAATAATGAACAAACGTAGTTTCAAGGAAAGAATAAAAATTCAGGAAAAAAAAAAACGTACTTGATCCTTGCACCTTTAACCTGTAACATAAGTTGTTCATTAGGTAATTGAGTTGCCGATAAATGAATTCTTGCGTGTTATCCCTAAACCTAAAATTTCACTTCGGCGATATGCAAGTTTATCGAAAAATAAAAAAACTGACTCCATAAGTTCCAAGTTTATTGTAATAACGTCTTCGCAACTATGCTTCGGTACTTTAACGACGCGGGCATATTACGTAATTAACAATCCAATAGAAACGTTTGTTGTTTACTAGAGCGATTATTGCGAAAATAAATTTAAAATAGTTGTTTGACGATTTTTCAAAAATTGTATTCGAAACAATTACTGTTTCTTTACTAAAAGATGAGAACACTGAAAACTGAATCGTTATATGGTAAGAAGGTGCAAGTTACAATATATTCTAATGAAAATTGTTTCATAAAAGCAAATTAACGAAGATATCAACTCTACCGAATTTTGACCTCTATATTTGGGATACAACTCTCATATAATGATTCTCAGAAAATGTAAGTCTTTTCTATGCCATTAAGGCCTAATTCTTAATATTTTATTATGAAAATTTGTTTATGATAAAAAACATAAACATAAAAATTAAATAGATCAAATATGAACTACTTATGTTTATTTCTTGGACCCCATATAAGAGTCCATATAAGATTTCTCATGAAATGTAAGCACTTCAAAAGAATTTTTATATTAATATTTTATTACGAAAATTGGTCCTATATAGTAGTAGTAGTAGTGATTAACCTACGTCCATTTTTTAGATACTAAAGTATATAGGGGTTATCCTGAAGAACAAACTCTTGCAGGAAGAGAAAGTCTTTGCGATGGAAACGTAAAACTAATAAAATATTTGGGAAGTAAATAAAGTTTGCAAAACTTAGATCGGGTCCAGTGATGTTTGGGCACCTTTTAATGTGTGGGGCTTTCAAGGTTTTGCATGAAAATAATGTGTAGTATTTGATATACTGCTAACAGAACGAGTGAATAACTCTATCGGGCGAGGTGATGCAGGGTATGTTATGTAAAAGTATAATGTCTTACTGTCTTTTTTTTTTTTTCTTAATTTGGGTGTATTCTGATAAGAGCCTCTTAGTGCACCTTTGACAGCATTTTTTACGACCTATTCACGGCGCCGTGTCTTCTTTTTTTTGGCACTTCAATTTGCGACTTTTGCTTCGGATCGCCAAATTTGAGAGAAGAAATGACAAAAGCGTTCACAAGCAATCACTTAGTTTAGGACAATTGTGGATTCTAGGAACAGGAATCTATGAAAACCACGCGTCACAAATTTTTCACATTTAGCTGCAAGTGTTGCGTAGTAATTGGGTTATTAGGTTGCCGAAAGGTTGGTTACTCATCAAAACCAAATCCTCATATGATTTTCAATCACAATTAATATACTTACAGTTTTAACAGTCCGACAGTCAGTATCTTTTAGTTGAGTATATCGGATCAGAAAACATTTTAAAAAGCGATAGAAACGACAGATGTATGTAAGCGTCATTCGGTTTATATCGCCGCTGACTTGATCTGTCATTATTACTTTGAAGCCATAAGTAAAAAAGCAGTTCACGACTTTACGCCTGCGAATAATTTCTTTTCGTTTTTTCTTCATTTTCAAATGCTTTCAATTGTGCGTATAAGCAGAGCAGAGTATGTTTGAATAATTGTAAGCGTTATGTGCAATAATTTGTTGTAAATATATGTGTGTTGCGTTGTATTCATGTGTGTATGTAAAGCGTGTGCTGCAATTTATGTGAGAACATGACAAAAACTACCGTTATTTATGACTTTAAGCTGGATGGGCTATACAATAGCGATAGCAAAGTAACAGCAAGGGCAACAACAACAACAACAATAATAACAACAATAAAAAGCAAGAATAAAAGTAGAAATTTTTAAAGCAAAGCCAAGCAATTTGGCAACACTTGTTAGTCAAAACAATACAATTGATATAACAATTACGCAAACACACTTGAGGGCATATATATATATATATATATATTCAACCCAAGAACCAACCCAATCCCACTCAACTAACGCATGCTTACTTACTTATATGAGTAGAAAATTTTAGCTGTAACTTAAATGTTGAGGCATATGCTGCTGCTAAAGCAATTTCATGGTTGGCGTCAAATGTGCGGTTAGACTGGAGCAATTCTGTGTGTGTGTGTGTGTGTGTATGTATGTTTGCACGCTTTGGTGTCAAAATATATTAAATCTAACGTAATGGCCACCAGCTGAATGTATTGGTGTGCTAACCTTTATTGCCTTGTGGGGGCATTTGAATTTTTATTACTAATCGATTTATGCGAATTTGTGGCAGCATAAATATTCACTTCGACATAAACGCATACATATAGATTTTATGGTGTGAAGTATAGATTTCTTGTAAGCATTTTTTCTGTCACTAAAAACACATGTTCCAGTTTTCCTTTTGCTTTTCATTGTTTCCTTTTTTATTGATATTTTCTTTTATTTCTTTCCTAATGGTAGAAATCATTGATTGAGGTGCCAGAGCAGTATGAATACTGTCTTTTTTTTTTTTTTTTTTTTTTTTTGGAATTCTATACTAATATTTTTATTATGGAAATATTTTATATAAATGATTTACGATAATTATCAATGATGATATATAGATTTGAACAGCTTTTAAACCGAAAATATCCAAGAGAACGAAATCTTATGCTAGTTGGTGAAATGCTTCGAATAAAAATGTGTAATAATCATTGTAGAAAATGCGAAAGTAGTTAACTTTCTTGTGAGTTCTTCGAACTAAAAAAGGGGTTTATAAATATTTCAAGGTATTTTTATTCGTTGAAAATTTTTTACGATTCGCTTAACTAGTGTATTTAAGTAGGAAGACTGAACACGTGGCTCCTTTTAAATCCACCCTTAACTATAAGATACATACCACAGACTATTTGTGTTGCCTAGAGACAGTATTTTGCAGTGCAGAAAGTCACAACCCGATGGCGGTGAGATCATAATAAAATGGGGACCGAATGACTTGCCCGAGGAATGTGACCGTTTGACTAATACCTTCAAAATAAACGTCCACACAAGCCATTAAAGTTGGGGAAACTCAAGACATACTCCGGGAAATCATAAATTATAGTAGTATAGTAGAAGGTAGGGCTTCCGTAACCGAAAGGAAAGATATTGTAGGAAAACGAATTGTATAAGGGCGGGAATGAAACATCTGTAATGTGGAGAAGATATGAACGCGTTCATAACCTAAACAAACAAGTGTTGGGTTAGCAAGGTATTAAGAATATTTTCGTAAAGTCTTTAAATCAAGAATGCTATAGAAGAGTTTATATGATGGACGGATATTTCTTTTGGTAAATGACGAAACGGATACGTACAATAAGGAAATATTTGAGATTAAGTTAATTTTTTGATTAAGATCGTACTCGCAATTTTAATTCGCTTTCGCTTTCGCATAAGACATTTTAAAGCTCATCCTATTACTTAACCTTTGTGTATACTACGCACCGCTTACACATACGTAAGATAAGTAAAAGAGTTGACGCAAATGTTAAATTGCATTCTGCTTGTAAACAACAATTTTCCAGATATAGGCCCAGTCGAATAAACACAATTGATTCGCCATCAATCTATAATAAGATGTCAGCATTTTGAGAGTTTCATTATAACTTACATCACTTCTGGTACTGGATGTATTAAATTTGTGCGGACGTACGTAGCACCCAGAAACACGTGAGATAAGCGTAGCTTTTATTACACCGCTCGGTTCAGAATCATTATCGATCTAAGCTTGTCTGTCCGTCAGACATATGTCCATCTGTTTTTGTGTCGAAACTCTACGTTTTGATCCAAGGGCGAATCCTATTGACAATGATGGGCATCGGACCACTTTTTCGAGCTCTTGCTATATATCGCCTCATTTTAATAAGTCGTTATAGGAAAAAATATTGTAATTTTTTGAGTTTTGTAACAATAATCGCTTAGCAATAGTATTTTACTACCCTGAAGTGGTGTGAAGACTTTGGATCGGGTGGCACAAGTTTTTTAAACCCACGCCATATAACTGTTCGTACGGTCAAAAAGCCTAATTTTCGTGAGGAGAATTCCTCCACAATATTAATTGGAAATAAAACTTAACATTACCGAATTTAGACTAAGTAGGTCAGTCTTTTCTATTCCAACCGATATAAAGGTTCTAATTAAAGCTAAGGCTGTAAAATATAAAAAAGTTTAACATTAACGATTTTGTAATGGAAATTTGTGCTTAGTAACTTGATCATGGGGAATTTGGATCACATAAATCTGTTTTTTAGAAGCCACCGCCTACGGGTGCTATTATGAAAGCAAGCTCTTCTATGGCGATAAAGCCGAATTTGTGGTTTCTTTGTTATGAAAAATGCATAATTTTTCGGTGCATTATTAACTAAGCGAATCGGTGTATGGTATCTATTATTATTATTATTATTATTATTATTGTAAATTTAGACAGAGAATAAGTTCTAAGATTAAAGTCTTAAAGCACTAGCGTCTAAGCTTTTCGGCTTTTATTAAAAACTCTACCGCACTTGACATTTGAGCCCACAACCAATGAGTTGCTACTCGAGACTCTTGCCTGCTCGACTACTCAGGCGAAATGTATGGTATCTAATAATCGGCTTTGCTCGACTATAGCATTCTTGCTTCTTTTTATTCTAATTTGCTTTCGTTATTAGGAAAAAATATTTTGCGTCAAAGAGGTCTAAGTGATTTTGCACTGCTAAAGAGTACTTCTAATAAGCAAATGATATGACGCTTGCTGATCAAAAGTAATAAGCAAAAAATATTGAAATTCTCTTTTCCAGACTTATGATAATGGCATGTGAAGATTAAGGACATATTGACAGACATGCTTCAATTGCTTGAAAATCTTTTTCTCATTCTTTCACTATCTTTCACTGCAGTGATAATAAAGAAAACGATTGAATTAGCATACGACTGTGGCTATAAAAAATTGAATCAATGGAAACCAAACAAACGAGTGTCAGCAAATACTAAATGTGCGTTGGTAGGAAAAAAAAAAAAAACAAGAAGAAAAGTAAACGAAAGCAAAGAAAATAAAATTTGCGCCATCTACATGCAATAAATTTGGATTATTTTATCCAGTAGGACATTAAGTACGGATATGATAAATTTATCGCCACAGTGCCACTTGTTTGCTTAAACTATATATATATATATATATATATATATATATATAGGGAGAAAAAAAAAGAGAAAAGCAAAAAAAAAAAAAATAATAAGTAAGAAAATTAAATTCGGTAGGGACCGAAGCTTTTATACCTATTACCGTTTATCACCGTTTACCCCACAAAAAGACATAAGAAGTAAAAGAACAAAATGCTCACCCTCTATAGTATGGAGCGGGCACAGTTGATTTCTTCGATTTTCAAAATAAAAGTTCTTGTCGTAGTGGAATGTAGGCGTTGTAGGCGTGTCTTTTGAAAAGTTTAGTTTAATTGCAAATTGTTTTGCAAATTTTTAGGCGATATCTTCATATTTGCTAACGGAAGAGTGTTTACGTACACGAACAGACGAACACGTTTAGGTGCATTCAAAGGTTGTAACCAGCCAAGAATTTATATACTTTATGGGGTTTTGGAAGCTTTTTTCTGCGCCTTATAAACGTATTGAAAAAAAAAAGTTAAATTTTGATGCACTATAATATTGGGTAGCTGAGAACAATTTTTCCCAGTTTTGTGAAGACGCTACAGCCTCGCCCAGTGAATATGCTTTCAAATGTTTGTACATTTATTTGCTATAGTTTACGAGTAATGAGCAAAAGAAGCAATTTTTCACTTCCTTTGAAAAGCAGAGATGCTCTCAGTTTATGTGGTGCTGTGGGCGTGTCTTTCGATCGGTTTGGCCCATTTTCGATACCAACTTGCGCGTAGGAACTTCCAATGTTTCTGCGTCACTTTTGCGGCCATTAGAATATTCACAACAGACGGACAGACGGATGGACAGATGGACATGCTTAAATCGATTTACAATTTGATGATGATGAAGAAGATATACATTTTGTGTGGTCTCTGATACTTCCTTCTCGTCGTTGCAAACGTTTTGACAAAATGCATATACCCCCTCATCCTTCGGTGATGGGTATAAAACTAAAACTCACAAGAGCTCATATACAAATATTCATATATACGAATGTTTGCCCATATATATGCAAACAACCACAATAACTGAATATTTTCAGGCGTTCATTTTGCTAAAACTAAAAGTTTAAATAATATTTTCATTTAATTAAATTCACTCTAAAATTCCGCATTTCTCCGATTTTCTTTTAAAAAAGCACTGAATTGATTTTTAAAAATAATATCTGTTCTTCTCCCGTATTTACGGGAATTTTACCAAATGTTGATATTAGCCAGATGTGTTTATTGGTTGAACAAAGCCAACAAAAAAAAAATGAATAAAAATAAATAAATAAACAAAAATTTTACGCACATACAAAAGGAGAACTTATTTACGCGAAAATAAAAACAAATTCACATTTTTATTAAAACAAAATTGCATACCGCCCCAATTAGCATAAACGACATGTTTTGCGTTTTAGTAAGTGTGTGCGTGGTTTTGTGTACGCGTTTATGCATGTTAGCAGCAAATTTAAACTGAGTCGTGTGAATGTGAAAGCCTTTTGTATAGATTAGACCTGCGGATGTTTTACGTTTTAATATTGTGGCCGATAACGTAAACAAACATAAATGCAAGCAAAACGTTTATGCTACAGGTGCTTTTGCAGAGTAGTATAGTTAGCCAAAGTGTTCTTTACTTTAGGTAATAAAATGTGTTAAATAAATTTTTTGAGCCATTGATACTAAACTTTGTTAAAAATTCATTTACAAGAAAGGTTAGAAAAAATTTTTAAAGTCAGATACATATTCTTACGGACACCTTCTGCCCAAAGGCGTAAGTGTTTTTAAGGTCAAAAGCTGATTTTCTCATTTGAAAAAAATTCTGATAGCTACCTATAACATCCCAGATTAGAGCAGTTCCGATCATATCTTCTACTTCAATAATGGCGAAAATCAAAGGAATGTGTACAAGGAAGGAATGGGCGACAAAAATTTCCACTCGACAGTGTGGAGTCTAGAAATGGCATTTTTTTTTGTGATTTTTTAAAAAAAGGCTATAATGGATTCGAATGGCCGAATATGATGTCCTTACTAGTTCTTCTTAATTTCATTATTCTATCCTTGTATTAATTGTAAGAGAGTGCAGTGTGTCCTTATAGATCCTGTAAATACCTTATGAGGCGAAGTAGAGTAATAGACTTTCATTCTCTAAAACAACAATCAGCATAATCCAATCTTGCAAAATATGCATTATAGTCTAGGAAAGAAATAGGGATCTGATGCACTTGATTTCAGTTGAAGACGATTACTTGGAGATGAGAAAGCGAAAATTCTACTATCTATTTTGGAGAGAGTATGAAGTTCGTCTTACCATCTTTCCAATTAAAGAGGAGACAATAGAAACAATATTTTTTATGTCCGCATGTGTAAAAGAGTATCAGGGGAAGAATTCGACAAGAAGTTTGTACTCTGCGTAGACACATTCTCATATATATGCAGATTATTACAATCAGAATAATGCAGACAACTGAAGGTCATTGACTTTTTTCTGTATATGAAGGGCCTTTAGTACGCAGACGGAATTTAGCTTCCTATCCGGAATTTAAACTCCTATGACTGATTAGTGAAAAATGTGTACTAACGGCGATGAGTGTATAATTTTGTCTTAAAATTGCTGAATAAAATTTAGTAAAAAAATTCGAACTATGCTTAGAAATAGATTGTAAGCAGGAAAAAGATAAAATATTACATTTAAAATTTTAGCAAGTACTGTGTCAATCATACAGTAATCAATAAGCAGCAAGAGCAAGGTTCCTTCGACGACCCTCTCGTTGTGCTTTGTAGACCTTTTCCTTCGGGCTAAGCCAACCAGATATACTATTTTTACGTTATTCGGTGTTTGCGTATCGTTTTTAACTAGAATTAGGGGCAGATCATTGTTGGATTTTCCATTACGATAGGTAACCTCCTCATATTGTATGTATGCTTCAAAACTTTTTCACAACTTTATCTTATGTCTTTCAGCAAACCACTACATTCGTCTCTTGTGGCTTCATAAAAATTTTCCCTATGCCCTATTCTAAATCAAAGACTAACTCCTTGAAGACGGGTTTGACTTGATTGCAACTCTAAAGACAGACTGCAAGAACTTGATGCACTTAATTAATGAAAATATTAGCGAAAAATTGAACACAAATATCGTTTGGAATGCTACCAATGCAAGAAAAGAATGGTAATACCTTCTACTTAATTGGATTAGCGTGTGCAATTTAAATGAAATGTTTTGTTTATGTATTTTTGTCTTCTAATAGAAGACAGCCGTTCACGGCACACAAAGAAACTCAAAGTTACCCAATTTAAATTTACAAAATATTTATATCATTAAAGCCCATTAAAACCAGTAAACTTATCGTTATTTATATTGTAAATTCATACATATTCAATACCCATGCGTTCAATTACTTTATGGAAAGCATTCGTCTAAGCGAATCAGAAATGGAAAATAAACGATAATAATTGTTAGTGTTCATTGGGTTCACAGTCGGAGCTTTAGAATGGTAAGTTAATTGAAAGTAATATTAGTTTTTTCCTAAGTCGAGCAGGTAACGAGTTTTCCCCATTAATCAATTTAACCACAAATGCCACGTGACCTCCATAAAAACTTGAGAGATTAAAGAGCTGTAAACGGTTAATATATGAAGGCAGATTACGGCAGCGGCCAGCTCACGTAAGGCAAATATGAGAAATTATTTTTGTGCAGACCCTATCAAGTCACATTCATAGCTTGGAGATCACACTATGGACGAATTTGCCAGAATTGGCCTAACCAACGTAATGAGCAACTCATTGTAGTGTAGGGCTCATCAAATTCACGAGATTACGTTTTGATGACTCCTAGAATATAATTGAATATTTATGGAGATTGAAGCGCATTTTGTAATCGAAAACACCCAAATCTGTCAAGAGGGGAATAATTTCAACCTGAAAACCATCTTTTTCTCAAGACAAATGTTTGTTCTCTTTATACTAACTTTTTGATATTTCATATGTATTTTGCTAAGTAAATAATAACGCCGAACTTAAAACTTCCTTCTAGGTCTGAAAATCAATTTTAATAGAAATACTCCGCAATTTCTCGTTTTATATTCAGGCAATTACTGAGCCGCTTATCATTGGATTAGTTTTGCTAATAAAGCTTTTATTACAAAATGAAAGTAAATAGTGTTTGACATGATTCATTGAAGATCTCTAAGAAAAAGTAAACCATATTTTTGGACACGCATTGTAATTAACTAGGGCGTAGTAATTAACTAAGTAAAAGTAAAAGTCACCTAATAGCATACAGACGCAGATAATCAATTATAACAAGATGGGTTAGCAAAAGTACTTAAAAACAACTACCACAATTATAGTTGGGCAAGAGCAACCTTTAGATACTTTACACTAGTTCGCCTCCTATCATTAGTCAATCGTTCTGATAATAAAACACCAACAATTACATATCATTTTCTATCAAAGTAACACTTTTTAGGTAAACCCGCGTATTGGAAGATGGCCGAAGCATTACACAGGGTGATTCAAAACTAGCCTAACTTAATTTTCTAATAATAATAATTTTCTTATTACTAACAATTGTATTATTTTTCAGTTTCCGTCATAAAGAACCAGAAATTAGCCTTTCTTTCCTGATAAGGACTTGCTTTTCATAATAACCTCTATATATGTTAGGGTCTTAAAATAGGCTAATGTGATCCAAATTCCCTAATTCTTGGGCTAGATTGCTGCAATAAAGCAATTAAGCCTATATTGCAGCGCTTACTATTCGTGAGAAATCTCATATGGAGTGGGGTCCAGAAAATAAAACTATATAGTTCAAGTTTGGTCCATTTCATTTTTATATCAAATTACTATTTTGAAGAAATTTTCATCGTAAAATATTAATAATTAGGCCTTTTTGGCATATGGGGGCTTACATTTCCTGAGAGCACTTATATACGGTGGTAGCCCAACAATACTGTCCATATTCGGTTAGGTAAATTTCTTTGGCAATTTACTATTATAAGCCACTTTTCTAAGACATTTTGAAAATTGCAATTTTTCTCTATTTCTATTTTCTAGTCGTTATAAGAGAAGCGGTCGAAAATTTGGACTGATCCGAATCATTGTCAATAATGTTCGCTCTTGAGCCAAAGTACGTCTGTGTACCGAATTTCATCAAAATATCACAAAAAATGCGACCTGTCGGTGAAAACAAATGCACACGGATAGACATCAGATGGACAGATGGACAGACAGGCTTAGATCGATTCGCAAAATGGTTCTGAATCGATCGGTATAATATAAGTTGTGTCTATCTCAAGCTCTTCTCGATGTTGCGTACGTCCGCGCAGACTTAATATACCTTCTGCCACCATGTGGTGTAGGCTATAAAAAGAGGAAACTAGAAATATAATAAATAATTATATTGCTTTAAAAAAAAAAAAATAATAAGAAAAAACACTTATAGCTTTGCGGAGTAAAGCAAAATCTAATGTAGATTTCTTTTATGAAGATTAACTTAAGTACAAGCAGATTAACAAAATCATGATTCAGTCGACGACTCCGAGACGTCAGTTGGTAAAACTTAGATTGCAAAGCTATTAAATACCTCTTAAGCTTCGCTCATATTTAGCTGTTAGTTGTGAAAACAATAAAACTATTATAATAGTAGCGAGTGTTTGCTGGTTTAAAAAAAAACTGCATGTATACATATTTAATGTAAATATTATTTTTTAATTCAAAATTTTAATATCATTAAGTTTTTTCTTCTATTATGTAATCCACAATTTTTGTATTTTTTTTTTTTTTTTTTTTTTTTTTTTTGCACTCGACATAAAGAAAAAAACCTCATTTATTATGTTTGATAAAAATGCATTTTTAATTAACTTGAAAAAATATGTATTAATAATTAATTTACTCTATACATATGTAATTAAGGATAATCTGTTTTTTTTTTTTTTCTGTCTCTCTTTCACTAGCACTCTTTATGGTGCTTAAGTTCACCCATACAATAAAAAAAGAAAAATCATTGGACTCCAGCTTACTATTAATTAAAAATAATTTTTAAATACTTGCACTATATATAAAACAAGATTGCTTTACTTTTGAATTAAAGTCTTTGGGGTGCATTATCTTTAGTAAAAAGTAAAAATATTTATATGTTATTCTGAAGAAAAAAAGAAAAAACCGGAATTTTCTCATTTCTAAAACATTGCCTTTGTAAACTGTTTTTTAGGTTAATCGCACAATGAAAGATAAAGAATAGAGTGTGTAATGAATACACAACATTATTATCTATCTCCAAAGTATATAACGTATATAACATTTATTCAGGTTTACGTGGTGCTGGTAATAGTTAGTTCGTTATTAAGATTTCTCCAAACACAACTGAAATGTTTCTTAAAGAAACAATAATTTAATCTCCGCGTTACGATAAGTAATCGTTTGCTTCCGATTTTCTTATGAACAACTTTCGAATCTTTCAGTAGTCACAGAATTTCTTACCTCATCTTATTGTTTATTAACTTAGCGCTTAGTACTTATGTAGAGGGAAGACGGTTTTAACTCGGAAAGTGTAAGACGGAGGAAGCCCAATGCGTACCAGTGGGACTCTTACGTTGATAACATTTAAGAGCTGTGAAGGGAGTTTCTTTTACATTTAATTAGTATGGAGTCTGTGGGCTGATCCTTTTTTTTTCATAAGGCATAGTAGAAAGTTTGGTCGCAATGTCTTTAAATGATTATCAGCGAGAAAGGGGAGAAAGACTTGCAAGAGACGCAATTAGGGCGAAGTGCAAAACAATATAATTAATAATATTAAAACTGTAGCCTTTTCATCTTATAGAGGTCGAATTTCTTTAATATCGAAGAAACTCCTACTTGCTTTCTTTAATCTTGAAAAAACACAACTTGCTTTAATCTGAAGGAATAAAGGGTTTATTTAAAATGAGAGAACGGCGACTTTCTTTACCCTTAAAGAGGGATGGTTTTTTTTCGTCTGAAATAATGTAAGCTTTTTTATAATATTAAAAAAGGGTTACTTTGTTTTTTCAATATTAAAAAGAAAGGTTTTCGTTGACCTTAAAAAATGGCGACCTTCTAGGATCGTAAAGAAGGACAGCTTTCCTCTTTGAATGTGAAAGAATTATCTTCAATCTTAAAGAATGACGTTTTCTTTCTTTCATCATAAAAATGAGCGAGTTTCTCTCTCTCTTTTTCTCTCTCTAATATCAAAGAAGAACGACTCTCCTTAATCTTAAAAAAGAATCTTAAGAAAGAAAGAGAACTTTTTCAGCCTTAAAGAGAGAATAACGGCTGTCTTTAATTTCAAAGGAGGCCGACTGTCTCTCTTTAATTTTGAAGAAGGACTATTTGTTCTCTTCAAGTAAAGACGGCTTTCGTTAATCTTAAAGAAGGATTTTTTTCTGTAACCACAAAGAAAGACGGCATTGATCTTAGAGAACGACGGGTTACTTTCTCAATAAAGGTAAGTGGAATGTGCCTGAATGTTACTAAAACTCATCATTCTGTATGGGTACATTATGCGTGTTTGCAGCACAAGTTTCATACTTCACTTCGATGCTCAAAAATGTCGCTTAGAGAAGAAAGGATTTATGCTTATATGCCTCAATCTGTGGGAAGGGTCTTGAGTTGATAATGTTTCTACAACCTTTCACCTTTCGTTCAATTTATTAATACCTTAAAGTTATTCCAATTATAATAATAGACGATCTTTTATATAAGCAGATGTGTAACGCCCAACTTGAAGCTAAATCGTTAGTTACAAGTAGACACAAAATTACGTTATTATGTTCGTGTTAATGTTGTATTGTAATAAAGCATTCTTTGCATGTGGTATAGTGTACGTCAAACCTTTCCTTATGTGCAAACACATGAATAAATTCTTTTGGATTCTTTCTGAAAGATTTTTGAAGCCTAAAGAAGTATTTTCCCAGCCCTGAAGCAAATCGATTCCATCGAATATGACAGATGACTAATAAACATTTAAACTTTTAGCAGTGGATATCTGGGATTAAGGCCAACATAGAATTTCAATTTTTCTAAATAATTTTTCAAATAAAAATATTAGAATTTTAATGCAATGCATAAAATAGAGTTTTAAAAATAAATTTTCGTTAATGTATTTCTTACCCGTAGTCAGCAAATTCTACTTTTAAATCGTTGATGGAATTTGCTGTGATATACGCGTTCCTTAGTTTAGATACTTGCAGTGAAAGGCATATATTTTTAAAACGTTACAAAAAATGAGCACGGAAAGCAAAAAAAAGGCAAGGAAAAGAGAAGAAAATGCCTATGAGTGCATTTTTAGGATGCAAACCGAATCTTAAAAACCATAATGGAAAATATTTTCAAAATAAACTTTGTACCACATATGAATGTTATATTATATTGCATTTTTCCCCGATTATGTTATGCGTAACAAAATTAACTCCTGTCTGCGAGAGTCGAAAAATGAGTCTCAGAGCCATTTTTAACCTTGCAATTTCGTCTCTCAAGTGATAATGTGCAGTGAATTCAGCGGTGCTATGTGTTCGCGTTCTCTTCATGTATTATAAATATGCCGGGTAAGCAACTTTAGTTACCTTTCTTATTATAAATCACAGCCATATGATGAAACGGGCCAAAGAACAGACCAAATGCACAATTCACAAATGCATGATGCTCTTTTTTTACATTTTGTGTGGAGCACCAGAACAGATTTTTGTGATTAAGTTTGCGTTGATCTATTTCAATATTATATTTTTGCATCGATTAATTAAAAGTGTATTACCTTCGTTATTCAATATGTAACATGAATTATTAGTAAAAGTCTGAGTCCATCTTATCAGAAATTGATTACATTACCTGTGGATGTATTTCTTAAGAGGACTGATTTCATCAGCAGATCTATGAAAATAGGAACAAGAGCATTGATTAGAGCTTTGCATTCTTCAATATTTAAGAATGTGAAACTTCGCCCTTGTAAAGACACGTTATCAGAATACTCAAAAAGATCTGGTTCACAATGAGTAGAAGTTTTGCTGTTAACAACTACCTCAGACCGACGTTGTTCGTTTCTAACGTTTAAAAAGAATAATCAAGGATTCGGTTTTCTTCGCGTTGATAGCTACACATTTTGGTGAGTGTGCAGTGAGTTATGTTGAGAAGTAGAAATGCCTCATATATCCATTACCTTCCTCTAAAACTTAAGTACTTTCGCTAAATGCTGGGATTTAGACAATTTGGTAAGAGGCGTTGTTTACAGCTTCATATTCAATTCGTACATAATCAGTCACCGCGGCAGTCCATCTTTCATGGCACGAATCCATATCCAATAAAACGATTCATCTGCTCGCGCTTATTGAAATTAATAAATATCGACTTATCAGAATTAAAAATGAACCAAACCAAATTTATGGAACCTATACAAAATTTAGATTTTCTAAGAATAGAGCGTCCTCCTCATGGAATTTTACAACTTTTTTTCCGGACATGAGACAAATTCTGCTTTTACTTGACACTTGATCTGCCTGAGTAGCCGAAGGCGAGGAATCTCGACTAGCAAGTCAATGGTCGTGGGTTCGAATCTCAAGTGCGGTAGTGTTTTTAATAAAAGCCGATAGCCTTAGATGCTAGTGCTTTTAAGAGTTTAGTCTTAGCATTTATTTCTCTCGCGAAATTAATTATACTAATAATAATAATACTTGACACTTGACTGAAAACATTACACAAAATGCCAACAATCTGATCTTCGATCTCAAAAAAGCAAAAAACAAAGTAAAATGCCAAGACTATGCCGCGTCACAATGAAAAGTTTTAATAAATATATTAGTAACGACAAAATTATAGACTACTTGGATGTAAAGTTTTGAACGTTGAAGCTGTGGTTAAAAATGATAGCAATCGATCTATGGTAAGAACTGTTGCAAGCAAATACTTGAACGTTAAAGAATTTAATTTAAGAGGAATCATCTAAAATTCGCTATAACTTTGCTTTTTATACCTTACACCACTTGCGGTATCTGGTATATTAAGTTAGTGCGGACGTATGTAACCCACAGAAGGGCTTAAGATAGACCCAACTTTTATTATACCGATCGTTTCAGAATCATAATCTGAATGGATCTAAGTCTGTCTGCCGGTCCGATGTGTATCAATATAAATTTGTGTTTAAGTTACAGGTCGCAATTGTTGAGATATTTTTGATGAAATTTGGTACAGTGACGTTTTTTTGACCCAAGGACGAACGCTATTTGAAATGTTTCGGACCGATTCACTTTTTCGGCCACTCCTCGATAACGCCCTATTGTAAAAAGTCGTTATATGGAATATGGATTGCGATATTCAAATTTTCTCCGCAAAAGTGGCGAAGTAGTAGTATTTCGGCATTGATGTGAATGCTTCCTGATGAACACTACATCAGAATAGTAATTTAATATAAAACAATTAACTGTACCAGATTTGAATCATAACTCGGCGTATTTATTGGACCCTACCTTAGTAAGAATTGTCACGAAAATTGATCCTCTATAGAGCAAACATGTCGAAGTTTTAATATGTGACGATGAAGATTAACCCTTAATAGTAAATTCATACAATAATTAACTCTACAAAATTTAGACGATCTACTCCTATTTTTGTAGCCTGCCCTATCTAAGGATTAAAGTTGGTTGATTTGGTTGGCCCACTTCCCCATAAATACGCACTTGAAAAATTTGCCTTTACACAGAAACAAGATATAATTTTTTTATTCTATAATAAAAATAAGAATTTTGTTAGAGAGTGTGGTGTAGGGTATTTAAAGGAGGTCAGCCTTGCCCGATTATAATGTTCTTACTTTTTTTTTTTTTTACTATATCTGAAAAGCTAAATACGCAAGTTTACTTTTTAATGTTACAAATGTTCTCCTCATTCTTATACGACTTATGAGGCCAGGCGTGTGTTAAAAAAAATAAAAAAGAAGGAAATTAATCAAAATAGCTCTAAATACCTTATGCCGTTATTCTTACAGCTAATTACATAAAATGTATTCGTTTTTTCAAAGGAATATTTTAGTCAAGCCAACCTGAGTAATAGAAATATTTTTTCTACTTTTCAAATGGCGATTATGTCACCAAATGTTTTTTCATAAAAAAAAAAATTTAGAGTAAAAACAAAAAAAAGAAAAAAATATGGAAAAAGAAATGAGCGCAAAATGGGAAAGTATTTCTTAATTATTTTCTTTTAAAAAATAGATACGGGTCGTTAATTTATTTTTAAAAATATATAATTTGTTTTTGTATTAAGAGAAACATGCTGAAGTCATTAACACGTTATGCTTGATTTATTTCTATTTTATTAATTTACTGAAACTCGTACCGCTAACCCATAGATAAAAGTAAACATCAAAGTAAACATCAGACAAAAGTTGCAAATATTAAACAATGCTTTTGATCGAAAAATCACAAAAACAATTTAGTGCTGATTCTTAAGGAGGATATTAAATAATTGGGAATTATAATAAATCCGATTCCTATAATTCTCAAGACGAATCGATTTTAAATACGCCAGAAGGATAGTTTTTAACAATTCAAAGTCTCTCACTATGCTTTTCGATTTACACGCTCTTAACATGAACGAAGATAAGCGATCTAATAAATAAATATGTTTTAAGGATTTTATAACTTGTTACGAATAGATTTCGAGATGAACAAATTTGTTTGCATATTCCAACGCGAAGCGTTACCAGCAAATGTCTTTGAGCTATGCGTTTGCATTTACTTTCAGTTTCATTTTATTACGTAACTATAAGACTTTAAAGGCTTAGGACCTAGTTACATAGATACAATTCAAATGCAAAAAGAAACTACAACATAAGTGACTATAGAAGGCAGCTAGATGGCTAATAACGTACTCATCGTGCTCTATGAACTTCAAAATCGTCACTTTTTACCAGCCTGGCTGTTCGGCCGCAAATTCATGTTGTTCTGCCGGCTCTGATTTGCTTTAGACTGTCGCGCGGAATGTTTATTCAAACTGATATAAAATGATGGGAGCGTACAGAGCAAAGCAACTAATTGCACTTCAATGCTAAACAGCAAATAACTGCTTATAGCCGATCACAATTGATTACGGTAAGCGTGGGCCATAAAATAAATATTAACCCTTTGCACTCGAAGTTTTTTTTCATTCGTATTACAATCCGCGAGCCGCGACAGTCATTTGTCATCAACAGCGAAACACCCGAATACTAGTTTTTACGATTTGTTTTTGTTTTTATGTTAAGAAATGCAAATTATTTGCAACGCCTCCGTAGCGGAGCCCTCGAGTTTGAAGATCAATTTTAAATGGCTCCGCTCCGGCGCCCTCGAGTGCAAAGGGTTAATAGACCAGCGATCGGTAAAGTGTTAAGCGATCCCTAAATTTGCCAAAGTAATGTGTAAAGTTGACACGGCAACCATAGGAATCGCTTATCTTTGATCAGAGCTGATACAAATATATATTATGCCTTTTCTTTGTCAAATTCTGACTATGACCTAATGAAGAGAGTTACGTTAGACACGAAAGAAAGAAGAAGAAAAGAAACATGAATATTTTACTGCTTACATAAGAGGATTGCAGTAGGCTATCCCTTTAGAAGACCAAACGCCTTTTTATATGAAATGTCTATTTAAAAGTCTGCACTTGAAGAAATAAAATTTCCAAAATTATTAAGGACGATGGCCAAAAATTAAGATCAATATTCAGGTTAAATTTCACATCATAAACAAACTTGTTTCAGTTGCCCTTGATTTCGCACGAAGCAAAGGATATTTTTTTCAATTTTTACAACGGATGATGGATTTGTTGAGCAAAGAAATTCCATTAAATTTTGTTTACGAAATCAACTGATGAGATCCCTTCGATCCCATGCGATCCAAAAACAAGTGATCATTTAAGTGAATATCGTGTAAAGGATGAGTCAAGGCCGTAAAAAAGGCGCGCCAAAGTCGCTCAAAACTCGAAAGAATGTTAACAATTTTCGTTGCCGAGGTGTTCTGCGCTGTGAAGCGCTTGCGCCAAACCAAGCTGTTAGCACGCAATATTATTTGAGTTTGAAGATCGCTTTAAATAAATTTAAAAAAGAAAAAATTAAATTTTTCTTTCTTTATATATATATGTATATATATATATTATTTATTATATACATATTTATATTTATTGTATGTGTTTTAGCAATCTTTTGGTAGCCGTTAATGGGACTTAGAAAATGTACTTTCCAATTCACACTGACCATTTAGTTATATCTTTTGCGCGCATTTTTTTTTTTTTTTTTTTTTGTATGAAAATTTAGATATATTTTGTTTAGGGTCTCTAAAGTAATGAGCAAATACCCCGAAAAATAAGTAAAACTAAACAGAGTTGGTTAATTTAAAGCATGCATTAAAGAGGAAAATCTATTTTGCGAGTTTAGTTATTGCGCGCGCGCTTCACCAGTGACTTGTGAAGAGAAGCGTAGCGCAAAACTTTCCTTTTTTTTGGCAATTCGCAATCGAATGGTAGGGATTGGGTTTTCGAAAAAAAAAAAAAAGATTACAGCTGGTAAAGACGAAAAGACAAGGATTCTGATCTATTGCATAACTTAGTGGATAAGACAAGCACCTCCCTAGTCAACGCTCGGGGGCTCAAATCTCGTGTTGTCGACCATATTTTGTGGTAGCTGGCTACATAATTATTTAGACTTACGTTTGCTTGTTAGTAATTTAAGCGTACAAATATTTGAAACCAATTGTGAACTTTTCTGTTGCTTCTGATCGATCTTCTAATCGATTGTTCTTATCTACAATGCCAAATGTTTAAGCCGTGACCCTAAGGTCGTTTGTTAGTACTTTAAACGTAAAGAAAAATATTATAAAAAAAAACTTTGAAATGAGAAAAACTCTTCAATTTGAACCGTTTGCTTTGAAATTTACTGTTGTTTGTCATCGATGCTCACCGAACATCGAAGCCACAAAAGAACAAAAAATGACCGATGACCGAATCTTTTATTCTCAATACTATTATATCAAAAAAATGAGAAAAGAGAAAAGAAACTAAATTTCGACCATCGATAATAATGAGTGGAGGTGACAGATTTTCTTCAGATTTGCATATGGAAACCTTTCTGTCATACTTTATAAGCAGAAGGCAGAGGTGTTCTCAGATTACATCTTACTAAAGACATGTCCTTTGACCGATTAGGCTTAGAGTCCAGAAGTGGGCAGGTGGACATACTTAGATGAGCTGCGAATTTGATACTGCCCAAGAATATATTTACTTGATAGGACGTCTAAAGCTTCTCCAGAGTGTCGCAAACAGTTTGGCAAAATGACTAGAGCCTCATCCTTTGGTGATGAACATAATAAAAAAAAAAAAAATCTACTCGAATATGATAGAATGTTTTATATACATTACTTTTGTCTTTAAAAAAAGTCGGGAAAAATGGAATTAAATATTCTATAGCATAGAATTGTTTCTGTAAAACGCATGGAATGTATGTATATATATATATATATGTATGTACGAGTATATATATATATATATATATATGTGGAAATTTTTATCTATGTATTGTTATAGTTTATGCGTAACGAACAACAAATCCCGAGAGAAAAACTGTTTCCGATTTATATTACATTGTATTGTGCTGCAAACTCTAGCCGATTTCAATCACACAAGAACTTCTAAATTCTTCCCCAAACTTAGGCAAATAGTTCAATTTTTGTGACCCGAAAAATATAAGCTAAACAAATAAACATAGACAGACGAATTAATAAGCCTCTATTGATTTAGAATTTGATACTGATCAGTTCAAGCTTTACAAAGTCTATCGAGCTTCCTTCTAGGTGTCGTAAGCATTTTGGCCAAGAATATCTACCCTACACATATTATAAAAAATTTGAGAACAATATGTCCATTCCAGATTTTGGATTTGTCCAAGAGGACATAATTTTACATAAAAGTGCGATAACCTGAACTTCTACCGGGGAGTCTTGCGACGTAATTCCAAGGGAAAGTTTTGTCGTATATTTGGGCAAACTGTAAAAAGCTGGGAACTCACCTTAAAAGCTTTCGAATGTGCTAAAATAATATGTTGAATGTAATGGCGACTTGCTTACCACAAGCATCTTAAGAACGCATCAACCACAGACAAGTCGTTGGGATTGCCTTGTCTCACATTGATCAGAAGATTTATGCGCTTTTTCATGCGTGTTTATGTATTTAACAAATTGAAGAACCACTCTGGTAAGCATAGGCGTTAAGTTTAATATCTCTATCTTACTTTTCACGATTACCTGAAACAAAAACAAGTATGAACATTATAGCCGGGCAACGCCTATTACATACCCTACATCACTTCGCCTAATAGAGTTGTTCGTTCATTTTGGGTAATAATACTACAAAAAGTGCGCATTGTTTTCACGCATAGCCATAATTGTAATAATGAAAGCTTTGAAAGATTGAAAAGATTGGGATTCAAAAAAAATACACCTACGTGATCCAAATTTCCTACCGTTCATTTTTTTGATGAAACGCTACTATGAATGAATTTTCATCATAAAATATTAAAAATTAGCTCTTTTTCGTATGGACTTGCTATTCTTGGGATATCCTATATGTGGTGGGGTCCAGAAATAGATAGCTCAACTTAATCTTTTTATTTTATTAATCAATTAATCTTTTTTGGCATACAAGTGTTTACGTTTCCTGGGAATCCTTGTATGCGGTCATATCTAAAAAGTTGACCGACTTCGCCCATATTCGGTAAGGTAGGTTGCTTTATCAATTTACTATTATGAGCTAATTTTCATCATGAAATATTGGGAATTCTTATCATATAAAGCGTCGTAGAACGGGTCCAACGTTTTCAGGACAATGTGCAAAGCCGAAATACATGTATGTAGCCACTTTTCCGAGGCATTTTGAAAATTGCAAATTTTCTATATTCGGAAAAGTCGTTATATGGTAAGCTGTCGAAAAAGTGAATCGATCCCAATCATTTTCAATAACGTTCGTCCTTGGGTCAAAGTACGCCTGTGTACCAAATGTCATCAAAATATCTCAAAAAGTTGTGACCCACAGCTTGAACACAAAAATATGTGGACAAATATCATGTGGACAGAGGGACAGACAAGCTTAGACCGATTTAGAAAATGATTCCGAATCGATCCGTCTCCTAAATGATGGGTCTTTCTTAAGCCATTCTCGGTGTTACATATGTCCTCACTAACTTAATATCGGCGTAGGGTATATAAACAAAAAAAAAATGGAAATAGACGGCCGCCAGACGATTAAGTTCACTCATTGTCCTGCATTGACTGGCAATATATTTTATGACACGTACACGACTTTGGAAAAGCTTTCTATCATGTCTAGGCAACCTCAGCCAATCTATTGTGATGAGAATTTTCAAACAACTTCATATTCATATTTTCACATTTTCCACTTTGCTTGTGAAAACGCGGTTTAAACTCCTCCTTTTTCATAGTTCTAAAGTAGTCGAAATAAGCCAATGGCAAAAATTGACTGAGACTTTTATACGAATCGAAAATGTCTATGCACTTTATTGCATCTATGATGCGTATTGAAGCGGGCTAAAAATAATTCACTCCTACTCTCCTGGTGTTGGATAAAAAAAAAAAATAATAATCTAAATAAAGTTTGTTGTGTGGAGATTTAGTAAGACAAGCAATTGTTAATTTTTCTCGTGTGGCTTTTCCTCCTATATAAACTCTAAAATCTAAATATATATGCGTTCATCTTTTTTTCTATCTTATCTAATTTTCTAATGGTTTATTGATCGTGTCGCGCCAGCCAAACTCACAAAGCATTTTTGTGCTTTTTATAATAGATATGTATTCTTGTATGTCTGCCTGTTGCATGCTAGAGCAACAAACTATCGTCATTCGGTATTCGTTTTTAAAAACACACAAGACGAGTACTTTTAATAATTATGTATATACATATATACATATATATGTATTTTGTATGCATGTATGTAGTAGTGAGGATACTGAGTGCACACATATGTTTTTAAAGTTATTTTTGTGTGGTGTGTGCGAATGATGAATTTATGAGGCCCGACAAAAATGCTTCTTGTATAGTCAGTACAAAGCAAAACGATCAGTTGAGTTTTATGAGTCGAGTGGATATCAAGTGCGTTCTCTCTCATTACTAAGTCCAGGAATCATTAATAATATCTTAATTAGAAAAAAAAAAAACATTAAAGCAAAAATTAAATATCACAAAATTATTATCAAAGTATTTATAAACAATAATAAAAAAATCGTTTAAAGAAAAAGGATTTTCTTAAAACCAAAGTGTACAATAAAATTAATTTTTATTAAAAAAAAAAAAAAGAGAAAAAAAAAAATTCTTTTTTTTATAATATCTTAAAAGAAAACCTTTAGCAATATGAGAGAAATTGTTCACTTGCAAGCCGGTCAATGCGGTAATCAAATTGGTGCTAAGGTAAGTTTAAATTTATTATTTATTTATTTATTTATTTTTTGTTTTGGTTTTTACTCAATGCTCAAATTCTGTAAAATGTGCGCAGTCGCAGCGGTTTGGTTTCCTTATTTTGCTAAAAAATGAACAGCGGTTTTTTTTTTTTTTTTTTTTTTGTTATAAACATTTTTCTTTTTCTTATTATATTTGGCTTTAATTGTGTGCCAAATTAAAAGTTAGTGCGTGACTAAATGGTAGCAAATAAATGCGTACGTCATTTAATTTGTAAGTCAATTAAAGTGATCTATGAAACTACGCAGAAAAGTTCGAACCTTACCGTGTTTATCTCATTTATGCATTATTCTTAAAATTGAAGTGATGATGGAAGTAAACCCCTACATAAACATTTATACATAGAGAGAGTTTGCCTGAAGATTTATTATTAATTTTTTAGTCCTGCAGAAGAAAGTGATGTATCAGTTAAGCTTTCAATAGTTGTCAATGCGAATTTTTGTGCATAAATTTCGATGTCTTTTGATGTCTTCAGACCAAGTGCTTAATTTTCGCTTGCGGAGACTGTTATCGAAGCCGGTAGGAACGGTAGCGTGTTTATTTGATCGTTCAAAAATTTAAGATACCGTTCACTTCTTCATACAGTTTTATTAAGCAATTAAGGCTTTAATGAGACATTTATTCTAACGAAAAATTCGCATTCATTAACGATTAACTTCGATAAAATGTTTTTTTTTTTTTGGTTTCTAACATATTACTCAGCAGAATACAACACTGCAACGAATTTAATATGCTTGTACTTCAGCGTAGGTGGTTAAAAAAGTAATTTTTCTAGAAAGCATCCAGCGAAAATGGAAAACCTTGTTCATAAGGATCCTATACTAGCCAGTCTAGAGAACAATGAACCTTTACGATGCAAAAGGGTTTTTATGAACATTCATTTCATTTATCTACATTAAGGGTAAAATAGCTCTATTCCTTTTGTTAGGATACGAAATTTCTAGATTATTCATACCTAGTCAACAAGCAATGGGTTAATTAATTGGTTTCAAATGGGTTAAATTATTGCTGAAAAGTAGTAATGAATGCTCAGATTTCTCATTTTGATCAAATCCAACTTTCATGGCTATTGAAATAAGTCTTTGTTACATTTTCTCAACGCAAGCAAAAATCACAAGGACAGTGGTTGGATACTTTAGCTGATAAGACAATCCTGCCTTTAAAATTGTAGAAATTTTTGATATTTTTTTTTTTTTTTTTACCAACTTACACGTTTCGTTTATTCTTGTAAAACGCATCTAAGGACTTTTCGGCAGCTTTCACCCAAGCCAAATGCCATAGGTAAATTGATGCATCATGAATTAGCGATAAATGAAAATGCAAATTTTTATGATTATATCGGCCGATCTACATATTAATATGTATTTCTTAGTAATTCAAAGTGACTTTTAACTTCTACTCGTCTGCTCATTACCACGAAAGAACGTAGAAGGAACAAAGCAAGCATAGGGATCAAATGCTAACCGAATAGCTGAGTATATTGAGTGACCTGACTGACTGTATTTCCTCTAATGGGTTGAACCTTAATGGTATATAAAATTTGAAAGTTTTAACTTCTTTTTAATACCAAGTATTAATTTCATGAGTTTTAACTGTTTTCGAAGAGAAACTTGAAAAGTGTTTAGCTTACATTTTACTCTTAAGGTGTTTATAATTACAAAGAAAAAGAATAAAAACCACCAAGCACTTGCACGGCTTAATTAACATGTATATGAGTAATGTCCTAGCATTATCATCAAGTTAACATACCCGTCTAGCTAAGCATAACATCTAACCAGTTTTATGTACTAGTTTCCTTCGCTGATAACTGATTGATTGAAACTGATGTCAGTGATAAAAGAATTGAAAATGTTGACTCTCGCTACAAAATCAAGGTCAAAATAAAAATAAAAAAAAATAAAAAAAAAATTAATGAAAAATTTTTCTTCTTCTTCTTCTTTTTTATATCTTATTAACTTGTAAGAACATTTAAGGAGATTTTTCGCTAAAGTAAAATTAAGTGATTTAAATTGATTTAAATTAAAGGTTAGCCAAAGCCCAAGACCTTGAGAACTTAATTAACTAAAAATAAATTTCTTTAAGATAATTAATAAAACTTTTTCTTTCATTTTCAAGAATATTTAATTTATACGTCATCTACGGTATCGTCAAAGTCAGACCACTTCAGATAACAATTCTTACTAATTGTCATTTTCAGTCATACTTTACTTAAATTAGATAAGCAAACCGCAAAAGAGAGATGAGACATTTCCTATTATTTGTAGAAATAATGTTTTTTGAAAAAAAAAAAAAACTTTTGCATGAGATTAATGATTCATATGATAAGTGAACTGTGACTGTGTAGTCAAATGGTCAGTGTTGAATCGACATTTCTTAGAAACTTTTTATGCGTATGTTATTATAATTATAATTATTCTGTTTATAGTTTGTATTATGATTTCTTTGTGAAAAAAAAAAAAAAACACTTTATAAACGAGGTTACATATGGTGTGAAGAAATTGTAAACAATTTCAGTTATAATCCATAAAGAGGAAATTTTATATGGCTGAGCTGAATTGTTTCTGCTCTTTTTTTTATCGCTTTATACGTAAATGTCGCTATACAACAAAAAGCTGATTACGATTAAGTTGAAATACATCCAAATACAATATAATTGACAAAGAAAATTCTAGTTAGAGAAATTAAGAAGGAATTAATTCTACAAAAATCCAGAACCAAATAAGTGAAAGAATTTAATAGCGTATAGAGTAAAAGGAAAATATTACAAATAATAAGATTATTTGATATTTCCTTTTTACATTCAATGCAGAACGAGTTGATAAATTTTATATTCCTTCTCCGAGAAAAGAAGTGTTGCAATAATGTCATGCTCACCGAACAGTGCATTGGATTTGATCAATGTCTTGCTGAGCGTAATATGCGGCAACAATTGAATCAAGTTTGTTTGTCTATAACTATGTTTTTCTTCTCACTGAGGTTTGAAAGCAAAAACCAAATCATTTTCTCAACCTACTACGCAAAGTAGTGCCAAAGTAAAGTAATTGGCGGATTGTTATGTCGAAGGCTGGTGCTATCCTTAAATCATATATGACTTACTGAGTGATGCCACTCATCATATAGAAGTTAATGGAGGATATTAAATGCATCGATTATAATTTCTTACAACCTACTACAGCACTTCTGGTAGGTGTTCTATGAAATTTGTGCAGATGTGTGCAACCCGCAAAACACGTTGCGATGGTTTTGTCTTTCATTAGCCCAATCAATACAAAATCATTTTCTCAATCGATTGAAAGATAGTTGTCCGTCTGTCCATTTTTATGTCCAGTGTACAAGTTGTTATTTTCAAGTTCCATTGATTGAATTTTGGTGTCCTGACTTGTTCTGGATTAGGGACGAACCATATTGAAAAGGAATCGGATCGTTTCGTTTTTGCCATCACTCTCCACAGCGAGAGCTATTATGAAAAAGTCGCCTTATGAAGAATAGTTGCGATTTTTCATGTTTCTCCATAAAAATCATTGCAAAAAGTTATATTTCGGTATATTAAACATATGTAAAAGTAAAAACAAAATTTCCTTTTATATGTCATTATGAATTAATTTATAAAATTTTATGATCGGAATTTCTCGGGAAGAGCAATTAGCCATAAAACTTTGCAGTGTTAGGTTGAACTTGCACTATTCACATAACTATTCAATTGTCATCTGTTCTCCCAATTTGTTCTTAGGTTGGTGTTCCTATCACGGTATCGGTAGAGGTTATCTTAAGCTTAAAGCCCTTAACTGAAGCACAGTATATACGAAAAAAACTTCAAAATCCTAATCTAAAAAATAGTATAACTGGTCTTAACAAGCAAAAACACTAAATTGAGACAGGGCCCAACTGTAAGTGTCGTTATATGGGAAATCGTCGAAAAAGTAACCTGATCCGAATCATTTTAAGAAGCGTCCATCCATGTAGAAAAATGAGTGTAAGTGTACCAAATTGCATCAAAATATCAACTTGTAGGTTGTACATAACAAAACAAGACGGACAGACGGACAGACAATCATTTCCTAAATCGTTCGGTATAATAAAAAAAAGTGCCTTCCTTCTAGATATTGCATACATTCGCACAAACGTAATCTGCACTCACAACACTAGACAAGTGCTGTAGAATATAAAAAGCAATTTCAATAATTTCCAAGCGTTGTCTCACGCATGACAAACTTATACTCCCTTCACTGGTATATATTATAGTACGTTGTGTTTTGATTAATCGCAAATATATATATATATATATATATATAAAATTCTTATTTTTCTCATATTATTCTTGGACAAAAGTAGAACAGAGTCAAGTTTATGTAGCGTTTAGCTCTTTACATTTCACATAATATGAACAAAGCGAAAGAATTTTAGTCACTCATCCATTTAATTCAAAATGTTTATCATTTCGTTTGATGACTTAATATTGGAGTGTGCTTGTGTCAACATATATATATATATATATATATGTATATATAAATACATACACATTTAGGTCTGCTTGCATATATGAATGCATACACAAGTAGTCGCATAAAAATGCAATGCAAATCAGTTTGTTGAGTGTAAAATAAATGAACATGTTATTGGGTATTGTCTTACAATGTGTAAAGCATAAGGGTTGAATTACATTAACGAACAAACATCTGCAAAACAAAAAAAAAAAACAAGAAAAGGAACAAATCTGGGAATATTAATATAGAATAAATACAATTAAAGCAGACTTTGTTTTTTTCTTTTTTTTTGCGTTTTAGAATAAACTATTTGCAGTTCATTTAATGTTTATCTAGCATTACGCAAACACTCATCGCATACCTTCCCACGTGCGTTTGTCACGTATAACCCCTTATTAACATTGACAAGCTTCTGGGCTATTGTTAATGCTAGTGCTTCTGTTCTACTGTACTTGTTTTTTTGGACCTTGCTTTGCAACAACGATTCAAACATCTGCTTTATAAAAAGTGCTTGTGCTGTTACAGAGACTGGGAATTAAGCAGAGGGTGGATCATGCCACGTTTGGTTAATCAAGTTGAAAAAAATTTGTTGGTTTTTCTTAAACCGAAGCATATAATTATTCAATGTTATTTGAATGTTTCAGACCTTGCAGATCTAAGAAACAGCAAAATCAACTTTCTCTCTAACAGATTTAAAATAATTTTAATAGACTTTAACATAACATTTTATGTTCGCTTAGAATGAAAAGTTTTTTTATTTGTTGCAAATCACCTTTCGACTTGTAGTGCTGTGCCGTTCCCACTTAGATTCGATCATGTGGCCAGTTGTTTGAAAAACACTTATAATAGAATTGCAAGTCGTTTAAGTTTTTGCCTTAGCATCACAAGGGAAGATAAGTTCTATGAATAGAGTATATATCGATTTTTCATGTTCACAACATCAAAATTTGTACGTAGAAGTTAGAAGGCATCTTTTAATCGATCGCCTGACAAGCCGGGTGAAATTCACGCTTATCTTTCAGTTGGAAAGTGCCGATCTTTTGGACAAAAGCTGTAAGTAATTTTTCATGACCACCGTCTTTGTGGTTGGATGACAAACTCTTTTAAACTTAATCTTTAGGTATGAACTAAGAACATATGTAATAAGTTTGACCTTTTTGTACCAATTTTTGCCTTGGAATCTCTTTGCCAGACGGATTAATAAACAATCGGATTAATAAACCCTCGTAACCTACACTATATATTCATCTCTCCCCATCTTTTAAACACAAAATGAAAGTTTTTTTTTTTTTTTTTTTTTTACCGACTAATCACTCAGAAGAAGTGAATAAAGCAAATGACATAGGGAAGCACAGTCAAGTGGATCTGTGTACTACATCGGTAAGTGTTATGCCTTTAGCGACTGAACACTTCTACAGCTACGACCAGTTAAGTAAACACTACCGCACTCAGATTTGAACTAGCGAGTACTAACTTCTTTGCCGCGGTTCTCACCTAGTCGTTTAACCTTGCGAAAAAGTTGAGCAAATCAAACCTTTCGGCCAACCTGACCAATCACTCAGGAAATCTTTCTTATCCGTATAACGCGCTGACGGCCAGAAAAAAATGAGGAATGGGAACAGGAAACGCTGGCTGCAGTCTGTGTGCCGCACCGGTAAGTGTTATGCTTTTACCGAGTGAGCGCTCACGATAGCTACTACTAAAGTGAACTCTACCAAGATTAATTGTCCGAAGACATTATTCAGAATTTACAAATTTTTCAGCTTATATTCAGATACCCATACAACATAATTGACTCATTCCATGTTATATAAATATGTGTTGTAGACTTCACTTCGATACTTACTTCCATCCATTCTCTGCTTTGCATGGCAGGTAAGCGCATCTCATAAGCTCGCACAATTGAAAATTAAAACTTTTTTGTGAGGAAAACGAAGCCACCCGTAAATATGTCTTTTTTTATTCATTGAACTGAGCTTAAAGTAATGCTTATACACTTCGTAAAATATAATAATGGCAGTTTCACTGGGGAAAACACAAAAATACTCAAAATACAAAAATGAACGACATATCGAAAACAATTAGTTTCATAGAAACCAAAAAAAATTGACAGAAAAAGAGTTGTTTACATTTTTCTTTTTTTTACAACATCATCTGTATATGTCGCCAGTACTATCAATATGAGTAAAAACGTGTGAAGCCAAAATAGATCTTTTTGTTAAAAACTTTAAATTTGGTTCGAAGTGTAGTATAAGTTACGTTTAAAATAATTGCAAACCGGGCAGGTCAAACGACCTATACGAATACAGTTTATTATCTTATATACTCGACGATGCCTTTCTCTCACTTTACCCCAATGAATGTCATATAAGCCGAGGCGAACGGAATCAAAGACTATGCATAGGTTAAAACAAGTTTTTCCTGAAAGTACCATTTCAAGTATTGAGGAGATTTAGATAAACGACAAGGAGGAACGCAGAGTTGCAAACAGATTACTTCGTCCAGCGGTACATTTTCATAGGCAGAAACCATGAAAAATTTTGTACTTAAGAAAGAAGGGAATCATTACATATGGTTGAGAAATACGTTCTCCCCTAGATTGGGAAGTTGCTACGGAAAATATATTGTTTTATTACTAACGTTATTATGCACACAACCGCATCTCGTAAAATTACTAGAGTCAGACCAGCAGCTGTATTCTGGGCAATAGCATAAGGACGTCATAAGTTGTAAGCCAATTGTATCGTTCTACACCAAAATGGGCTTTAGAGAGCTTTATTGTGGTTACTGCCCCAGAATAGCAGACTTGATAGGAAGTTACACAAAACTATGACAAGAAAACAATTTGTTTTCTCTTATGAGTAATGACAGCTTATTACACAACGATACGATATGGTTCTAAATATCAGTTAACAATATCATACAATATAATTAAAGAAAGTTGTAAAGCGAAGCTACTGAAAGAATAAATAAAGTTATCTGCCATAAGCTTAACAGCTGATGAGCCGTCTTTTCTATACTTCTATGCTTGCCTTCCTAACCAAAATAGTATCTTTGCATATAGCACAGCGGACAGGACTTAAGCAGACGCTCATATAAGCAAAAAAAAAAAAAAAAAAAACTGATTTTTTCGCTAATGAATCGCAGAGAAAAAAAATGTACTAACAGCAGCTAAAATTTTGAATTTGTTTTAATAGTGTTTCTCTTTCGAAAGATTGATGTAATGCTATTCCTTTGTGAATGCATTGAACATAAATTAATTAATTAAGACACGCAGACATAAAATGTGAAAATTTTTTTAATTAATTATTGTATATGCAATGGAAACTCACATGGGCAGAAACATGTGTTCATGGATGACAATTATCACAATTTTTTAACAAAATGACAAGTAGACATGCACGTCACAGCAGCAGTACCTATGGAAATGAATATTTATGTTTATCAAAAGGATGGGAGAGTTTGTTGTGCTTGATTTTCACAAAGAAGTTTTAAAACGCAAACGAAAAAGATACACTTGTCTAGCCATTTAATGAATAAAAAATTAAAATATTTATGAACGAGCAAGGTCGACCTTTGAATACCCTAATACAATCTCATCTTCTATAAAATTCAAGTTTACGAATTTGAGAAATCTTAAACATTTTGGCCTGTAGAGTTTGAAAACATCTTCTATGATAGGATCTTTGAAAGATGGGTCCATTTCATCTAAGATTTCCACGTTAGTTTGTTAGGCTGCAAAAACCTTTTTTGTTATTTTTTTTGCGCTGAAGCTTTAAAATTTCAACAATATTTTTTTTTATTTTATTTTTAATGAGATTCTTGGAAAAAAATATTTATCTGTGGAGTTTCGTCAAAATATCTTGAAAATGGCAGCTTGTAGATCACCAAAACACCAAAGAGAAAAACATATAGATTTATACAAGACAGACAGATAGACGGTTGCGCTTAATGATTCTGAATACCTGATTGAATATAATTATATAATACATGCATAGTAAAAGATGACTCCACCTTCAGCTTTTACCAAGTAGACTTAATATCATTTAATATAATTTACATCACTAAAAATTCAACAAGAAGCACGAGTTGTAGTTGTTTCACAGGTTGTGTATTCATGTTTATGCGGGAATGATTTGAGAGTAAATCGAAAGACTTTCCAAATTTGATATGTTACCTTGACCCGAAAAGATCCCAGTGCCGAATATAATTTTATGGGATTTAAATAAAAGCGAGACATATGGACGGACGCAGCCAACTGGCCTCAAAATCGTTATGCTGGTGAAGAAAATTTGCCAACAGTACGAATTTCTAAAGGCAGCTGCATTCTTTAGTGGCATATATAACAAGTTTGGAAAAAAGGACTTTTGAAAGAAATTTGAGAAAAGTGAAACGTAATACAATTAAGCAATTTATTGCATTTCTCATAAGGTGTAGGAAAGGATATCTACAAAAAGTTCTGCATAATCAAACGTTGCCTTAATACTTGAAGGTAGAATTTTCGGTAATTTCATTATAGCCGAAGCTTTACATATGCTCAAGAGAAATTAACTCAAATGAACAGATTTTCAAATAAAAACAAAAAAGAATTGAAAAAGAATTGAAACTTTAACCTTTTTGAATCAAAATCAAACAATGTCTTTATTTATCCCTTCCTCAAAAGTTATTTCCTGTCTCTATTTATTATTATTCTTTGCAAGCGTTTATCAACTTTCTGATAACTAATTCTGGCGAAATTATTTTTTTTTTTATATTGATTATTGGTTCTCAACTAGAAGCAAATGACTTCCTATTTCGTATGGTCAATGTGGCAGTAATATGTTTACTGTAAATGAAACCATATATACATTAATTTCCTCTTCCTATTATAACTCTTATGACCCTTGGCTGAAAACATATCCCGCTATTCAGAGTGATATGCTACTCAACAAACACTTGACATGACTCATAGAGACATTTTGTATGTCAATGCGTATCAAGAGTTCCTCTGCATATGGTTTTATTAAATGTTTATTTATTTACATTTTCTTTTTATGAGCATTTTTCGTTCACTTGATATATTTTAAAGTAATTTGAGATTATGTTGAAGGAAGAAAAAAAAAGAAGGTTTTATTTACACTTACCCCATATGCATATCAATGTAAACAGTTGTTGAAATGTTCTGTAAAACGAGCAAAAAAAGGAAGCATAAGATTAAAATGATCAACTGTCAATAAGTTAAAGAAAATTGAACTTTTAAATTGCAAATAAAATTTAATTAAAGGAAAAAATTTAGCACAACATTAAAATTAAAAAAATAAGTAACGAAATTATATTCTTCTTGCTTGAAAAGTATTTATAGGTGGATCAGGATTATTTTCCAAATTTTTTTATACGAATCAAATAAGAGATGTGTGACGAGCTTGAGTTTTCAAAAATCCAATATTTGGCAATCGAACGGATCGGCTTAAGGGATTCGCTTAAATTGGGTTTGAACCTTGGCTGATTAAGTATATGAATATTTTATGGCGTACGCCGATACGTTAATAGATGCCTATAACAGTTGCGCTTGGCATTGAATTGCGGGCATTTTTCACAAAATAGAACAAAGGATCAAGGTTACGAGGATAGCTTCAGAATCACTCGACTTGAGAGTGCATTGCATTGTTATGTGCACGATGCGTTTCGCGACCTGAAAGCTCTATAGTACTTGCCTATGCCTTCAGGTTTCCCGGGTTAGGATGTTTATGAATTCCACCAATTTGTTTGATTCCGAGCACCGCAATCGTGCCTGATACAATAATGCTTTCGTCAAGCACGTTGTGTCTAATTCTGCATATGGCCGCGCATACGACATAGGAGTATAAAAAATTTGACAAAAATTATTTCTATTTGTTTGTGTACTTCTTCTCATCTCGGTACGCTTTTTCAACTATTCAACAGCTTCTATATGTTGTTTAAAGCGAGGATCGTAGAGCTTGTCAAAACAGCCATTAATGTCACATGTTAATTCTTCGCATAACCTTTAATACCAAACCATTTCTTATAAGTTTGGAAAGAATAGAACGCATGAGGAAGCTATTTGAATTTTATCCCCCTGATTTTGACGTTAGTGATAAGTGATTTGTGAACTAATTTACGGTTTTAAAAATTCCAAACAAAACAAGTTAGGAGGTTATATTCACTAAGGGCCAAATCTCGCATACCCACCGTTATATTTATCGCATTCTACTCTCCAAGTTATTTTATTTGATACCCATACAGCTGTTATTTTATAAAAAAAAGATTTACCCACCATGTCGCGGTATCTATCTATCCATCTTCATTTTAGAATCAACCCATTTTTAGGCAGATAATAAATCTTCATTTGAAGAATGTACAAAATAGTTTTAAACATTCTCTCGTGTTTGTCTTAAGATAAATAACCATAAAAACTCAAAAAAAATAAAATTTAATCATTTGTCACTTTGTGTGGGCATGGCATTGACGTTTCCCATTTGTGTAAGTAGTAGAGTGTAAGTCATAAAGTAAATGTGAAAAATTTCCTCATTCTAACTTTTATAAAATCTGGGCGACAAAAGAAAAACGGAACCCCCGTTGAGTACACGCTCCACTGTGGCCTTCAGCTCTAACTAATTTGTGTGCAAAAACTCCCAGTATTTCTACCAAATTTTCTTCATTTTTCCGACCAAAAGGATGCCAATAACAAACAGACGGACGGACATGGCTTAATCAATTCAGAACTTCACTTTGATCAAGAAGATATGTAATTTATAAGGTCTCTGAGGCGTCTTTTCTGTATAATCTTATAACCATATTCCTAACTATTAACATAATGAACTTTGCTCTTCAAAGCTTAAAATTTTTGGCAGAAACACTCACGTTATTCGAATCTCTGTCAGCCTCATTTTAATTCAATGGTCGTGTCGATGAAAGTAAAGCTCAGAGGGTATTTTAAGTGAATATAAGCGAATTCTATATGCATCTGTTAGTGTATTAAAGAAGTTAGAAATGTAAAAAAGGACAGAGGAGTTTCGAAGAGCTTTGGTAAGGAAAATTTAAAAAGAAACATTTCTTCTTAGCAATAAACTTTTCCTCGTTCACAGTATTTATTAAGACAAAGAAAAGAAAAATTGATTTCTTGCAAGACGAACTAAATAGAGTGGCAATCTGTGAAATTTGAAGGCAGAAATTTCATGGCAATTTGTCAAATAAGTTCCGAGAATCAATCCGGATGAGGCAATTTTATCAAGTTTATTACTCTGGCGCTCTGTTCAAATGACAAAAATTACTTCAACATTTATTCAATTATTTATTTGTTGTTGATAAGACGAAAATAATTGTTTTCAGTTCACACATGGTTTACCAACAGGGTTAGAAAAGTTATTAATTTTTTTTTTTTTTTTTTTTTTTT
>NW_023998423.1:12576968-12710831 GCF_014805625.2 Glossina fuscipes | reverse complement strand
TGATTTTTCTTTTTTCTGTCTTAACATTTTTTAAGAGAAAATAAAAAAATAAAAAAAAAATGTACAAAACAAACAAGAAAATCGGCCGCACATCTGCGCACTGGCTTGGAAAACTTTTCTTTGCAGTAAAACAGTTTTAATTAAAAGAAAATATTTAAGACTTGGGCTTAAATTGTAATAAACAAAAGCCGATAGTTGCTCTTAAAGGTATTAATTAGCGATTATTACAATAATTAAAAACATATTTATGCCGAAACTGTAACATAAGAGAATGCTTAAGAATAAAACAGAAGCCTATGGTCGAATCTTGAATGCCTGTCATAAGGTGCAGTGATAAGAGTTTTATTGTAAGTTCGCCTATCTAGGCTCCCCTTAAACATTTTCTTTATAAGGTCCAACTTCAGATTGATAGCTGTTGAGGTTTAATAGTTCGATCTGTGACATCCATTTGACTTCTTCCAAACTTTGTATTCATTTTCGAGCGCACTCTACGAAATTTACTTCATTATCCACTTAGGAATATATATATGTGAGGTCGAATGAATTAATGTAGTGAACAATTGGCTAACTATGAATAAGGCTTGGATTTATTACTACGAACCATCATTGATTTTAAATACATCTTTCGAACGATGGCTTCCCAGTCAGTCGCTGTGTAAGGACACGGGGAGACAATTTATATGGCCTGTGCTGCTTATATAAAAGTAGTCTACTGTTATGACATCTTGAAGACGTAGTTAATTAATGTAACTGCAATCAGGCGAGAGTTTTATTACTATGCTATTTTCATTATTAATCATTGTTGTATCGAAAAAATTCGAGAAAATAAAACTCATTGATACCTGGAAACTATTTGAAAATTTTCAATAATAAGAAATTAGGCATCGGATCAATATGTGTATAGCGGTAAATAGACTTAAATGTTACCGGCCAAAGTATTTTTCCATTTACGATATATCGATTTTGTATACATAGTCCGTCCTTCCGTCCTTCCGTCCTTCAAAGACGAGTGCAAAAAATAATTGATTTGCATCACATACGCAAGTTGCACGTACGGGCGTACTAATGCAAAGACCTTTCACGATACTTCCCTAAGAGCGCCGCTGAGTAATTAAATCCATTTAACTTTAAGGTTGAAGTTCCTGCAAAATGTCTTGAAAACAATTGCAATTTAAGCTTATTACATGGAAATTTGGAAATTTTGACCCCCTAAGCAAAAAATCCATATGATTAGATCCGATTGCGGCAAATGATGTCCTTGACCCAAAAGCAATTCCACATGCGTTTGGCTTTACTTAAAAACTTTTAATTGTTTTGATAACATAAGCAAATCTTACGCCAAACAACCGGCCAGAGGGAGAACTGGCGAGCGAGAAAGAGAGAGAGAGAAATAGCAATATTTATACCGTCTCAAGTAATTGAACGTGAATCACTTTATAATCCCTTTTAAATACTTATATCTATCAAAGATTATTTCTTTCTAAATTATTTTTAAAAGTTTTTTTTGGCCTCACAATGAAAAAGTGTTGCATAAATTCCATAATTTTTATGATGAAGAGTGCTTGGTAATGATCTATAGGCACACCCTTCTTATCCTCACATCATCATATATTACTTCAGATTTTTTTCCTTCTTTTTCTTCAGAGATTATTGTAGTCATGATAAATAAACATGAGAGCCTTTATGAAAGGCTTAACATATTTTAGACAATTGTGCGTGTATGTATTTGTTTTCGTCTATTAAGAATAGCACGAATAACAACAATAACAGTATTATAAACATACATACAATGTATTATTACGATGTGTGTAGCAGACAGAACGAAGCGTATAAAAAAACAGAAACATTTCAAGTTGCCTTTTAATTTATGTAGTGAAAAATTCCACCAAAAGATAAATTTAAAAATGCTATACTTTTGCTACGATTTGATGAGCACATGTTCGATGCCGGTCTATGATGGAATCTAAGGCAATCAAAAAAACAAAGAAAAACTTTTTGATATCTACTTTTACAACGAATCGTTTGATACCCGATCTTTGCAAATATGATACGTTGTGTGTGTGTGTGTGTGTGTGTGTGTGTGTGTGTGTGTGTGGGCTCTTGTACTTTGTAACTGCAAAATAACTTAACTGGGGGAAATCATTTGTCTTTCTAGACAGTAACGCATTTAAGGCTTAATGCAAATTTACTAAATAAAAGAAGGGTTAATATAAAAGTGAAGACAGGAAGGGGCAAAATACTACAAATGGAACACAATTTTAGAGATAACTATATAGAGTTATTCAAAGTTTTATTAGATTGTCAGGAAATCCTTGAGATTGTTAGCGAAAAGCACAAATTAGACGATTTTTTAATTCTTTTCTCAATAAAAATTTATCGTCTAACTGATTACTTAGCCAAAATGTTCAGATCGTAAGCTCGGGGTGTCTAACTATGGTCTGACTTATCGACTAATTCAATTCACTTTTATGAACTTTTTTGCGTAAAAATTTGCCACCCAACTGAATACTAAGGCAAAGTTTCTAGATCGTATGACGGGAGGGAAAAAAATCGCGGTTTTTTTCGATCTATCGACCGGTCCCTTAACCGATTTAACTAATCTTTATCAAGTTTTGTGCGAAAAAGTTGCGAACCAATTCGATGCATTTTTTTCGAAAACACGGCGAAACATTTTCCGTCCATCCAACCGATAGGCGGACCTTTTTTTTTGCTTCAAGAACAGAGCACGAATCGACAGGGGGTCCATTATCAGTTGTCGTATAGCAGAGTAGATAATAGATCCCGGCTCGGTTCCGCGTCGTTCGATGCTGCAAATCATACTTAATGAGTGCTCAGCCGGTAAAGACATAACACTTACCAATTACACACCTACTAGGTTGAGGCCATTTCTTATCTCTTTCACGGCTTGCCATCACACTGTTACACATAAAGTGGATGATGATTGAGCAACTGGTCACATAGAAAAAAAAGGTTCAGCAGATCACCAACAACGTTACACAATATTCAAGTGCTTAGATATTTTGGATTTTACAACAGAGGCGCTTCCGTCAAAACTAACAAAGCGGAAGTTTCCCTTTTCCAGTAAAGGTTTGAGCTCGCAATCTAAGAGTGCGATACAATTGCTATTCTTTTCCTGTTTTTTGTACACTTAATCAGTGCACATGCAGGCACGTAAAAATGGTGGGAGACAACCGTACCAGGAAGTTTCTGCGCCTCTCGATGTGTATTTTTATGTCTAACAAGCATATAGTACATTTACACACACACACACACACAACAGTGGTGGCTATAGAGATCCCTTTGCTGGGATCTTCCTCTCTAAAAGTCCTCGACACAGTGCGTAATCAAAATCAAGCGACAACGAAGACAATACAAATGATGTCGCAATGAGTTTTACGGGTAAATCAAAGTGAAGCGAATAGGATTTCATTTTTTATTAGAAAAAAAGTCGTTCATTGTTGTTGAATCAAGTTTTCTTATCGAAAATTTAAAATTTTTCCAAAAATAATAAAATTCGTAAATAGGCAAAGTTAAGGAAGGAATGTCTTCAAGCATATAGTAGGAGGATATAGGATTTCAAGAGTAAAGCATTATCTTATAGCACTTCTTTACTCATTGTCCTGCATGGATATGATGCAATTAATTGATTGCTTTTGGCCACATAGACCGCTTTCTTACCATAATCCTCGCTTCCTCGCTATACATTGTATGGCGAATTATCTCCATATCAAAGAATTTATCTAACATTTTTTTTTTTTTGGAATTTCTGATAGGCTTACGAGTACTATAATGAAGGCATACCATTAAATAAGGTTTGCATTAAATTTTAGTGAAATTTTGAGTTTTTATATCGACTCATCCGCCTGAGTAGCCGAAGGCGAGGAACCTCGACTAGTAAGTCAATGGTCGTGGATTCGAATCTCAAGTGCGGTAGTGTTTTTAATAAAAGCCGATAGCCTTAGATGCTGGTGCTTTTAAGAGTTTAGTCTTAGTATTTATTTCTCTGGCGAAATTAATAATAATAATAATAGTAATAATAATAATAGTATATCGACTCATGGCTTTTTATTTCGCATGACTGACGTTTCGATTGACACATATATCTGCCATAAGTATGATGCTTGTGTGTAGGCTTCACAAATTTCTTAGCTTAACAATTTCATACAAGGTACAAAAGAAATAGTTATAAGGTCCATCTATTTCAAATCATGGGGTAATGATTAAATCGAAATAGTTTTTATTTTCAATTTTTGCTTGTATTGGTACAATTCGTTCAGTGAAATCCGTCTCTCTTACGGCAGTTGTTTTGATAGGAGAGAAGGTAGACATCTATTAGTAAACATAGAGGCCTACTGTGACTGCGTGGGTCTTTCGCAATGGTTCTAGAATTTAAAAAAAATCCCTGGCTGGTTTGGTTATAGATGAGTGTAGTTTCAAGCTTTGCTTTAAATCTTGAATGGTTATCATATACATGAATTTTGATACACTCGGTAGATTTCGCTGTTAACTATGGCGGATGCTTTTTTTAGTGTAAACGTAGATACGATAGATGGACTGACTAAAATTGTTTGTCTGTTTCAAATGGATTTAAGAAATTAATATAACTTGTGTGCAAGTGTACTAACGTGAGGCTTAAAAACAAGGAAAAAATTGTAAGACTTAACTGAAACTGTTGCTTCTTGATGCGTAGGCAAGCGTTATGTTCTTGCTTTCTGTTTTTAGAAAATTTCTTCCTCTTCTGTTGAGTGGTAAGCTGTTTTCTCTCTTTCTCTTTGTGAAGAAGATTGATGACTCGACTCCCTTCTGTTTAAAAAAGGCTTGTGTTTGTTCGTGTTTTTTTGCTTATTACTATAAGACTAATATAGTTGCCGTTGTATAAAACAAACGGTTTCTTTGGTTTTCCATTTTTCCTTTTTTTTTTTTTTGTTTTTTTCTTGCAATTTTTTTTGCTTGGTTGTAATACAGCATGAAAATAAACTGCTGCTATATATATGTACAAGTTTTTATAAGAGGCTATGTTGACTACTTGGATGTTTGAATGGCATGTTGTTGTTGTTGTTGTTGTTGTTCTTGTTGTTTGTGTTTTTACAAAAATTCTTTCGATATATTTTTTCCTCTTGTTTGCGTGTAACTGCAGATTCTTGTGATTGCCACTAATTTATTTTGGCGGCTGGTTGTTGGAGATGGTCGGTTGAAGTTGCTAAGGCGTTTCGCCTCATGTCTTATTATAGCTCACAGCACGTTTATGCTTCTGTTTGCGTTAAAAGTACTTTTACTTCAACGTCGCTCCGTTCTGTGAACTTCCTCTCATTCATATATATATGTATATATATATATGTAACTGAGTAGCTAAGGAAATGTTATATTGAATGGTATGATGTGTTATAATAATAAGCTTTAGCTCTGCTATTGCTGCTACTGCTGAATTGCTTGCGGTTCTTACTTGGATTTTTTTTTTTGAAATTTTAATGTGAAAATTTCTCAACATGCTCGTCGATCAGTAAGGAAAATACATACAAACCAGCGTTTAAAGTAGTCAATTCAATCAGCCAGCCATTCAGCCCCAGTCTCTTCAGCTAGCAAACCAACCAACCATTCACTACTCGCAGTCAGCGACAGTGAAGTGTATGAACCTTAAAATCATGATAAAAAACAGTTTTTTCTTTTTTTTTTTCACTTGTCTTGTCTCGCTTTAAGTTTTTTATAGCGTTTTTGTTTTTTGAATTCTTTATAAAAAAAACAAAATAAATAAATAAAAATAAAACAAAAAAAAAAAAAAAAAAAAACAAGAAAATTTATATAAAAATTTTGTATTCTTTTGCTAATGTTTGTTGTTGAGATTCTTATTTTTGTTACTATGTGGTGGGTCGTTGGCCGACATTTATATATATATATATATATACGTGTTCGCATGTGTGCGACCGTAGATGTACCTGGCTGCATGTGGTATATACTGTTTTATTACATTTAAAGGAAATTAAATTAAAAGCAACAACAATATTAAGGATCACATCGAGAAGTGTTAAAATAATGTTGAGAAAGAAACAAGAAAAAGAAAGAAAAAAATTTTATTAATATCAAGATTTAAAGAGTTAAGTAAAGTTGTTCTTTTACTTGACTTTTAATTTCATTTTAAATTTAGACAAAAAAAAAAAAGAAAATACATGAAAGAAAGGGAATAAATGATGGGTAGTAAAGAAATCGTATCATAAACTGCATTACGCAAAAGCATAAAATGAAATGTCTTCCGGCTAAGAGTATCATTTAACAGAAGGCAGAAGTCACGTACACAAAACATAGTCTAGTGCCTTCTACATCTTATCACAGTGTTTCTGCTACATCGCACTCTATATAAATAAGAAGCCTAAAGTTAAATAACAAAAGCCCTCATTAGTTTCTTTCGTAGTTTTCCATTCTACTTACATAAGGGAGTATTTTGCCCATTAGCTTCCAGCTCTTCTAGAAGATGAAGGCGAAGTTCTTCAGATACCAATCAAATTAACATAATGCAATACAAAAAGAAGAAGCATGGGAAGCTTTGTTCACTCTAATCAATTTGCAAGTTCCCCTGCAAACAGGTCCCAATAGCGTTTTAAAGCCTAAGGTATTGAAAACAATGCGGGTAACTAGGAAAATAGAAAAGCATTCTCAAGAAAACTTGGTACATAGCATAGAAAGAAATCTCTTGTATCACGAGCTGGCTGGAATGGATTAATGCCAGCATGAGCCCTATTAGATTTGCACTAACAACTTTAAATAGTTGGCAGAATATGTTCAAAAATCTGTCATGACCCGTTGTTGGTATTTATTGTAATTAGGGCTTAAGCCGTCGCTTCCAAAGCAGTCAATTTCTACTTTTTATTGACTTTCAAAAGGAGAACATAACTCAAGTAAAGGACCCATGCTACTGCGTAAAATTGCAGTTTTTCTTAGAAACAAGTGAACATACAAAAATTGAAATGCAATAGATTTGGGTTTGATTAGATGCCCACTTTGCAAAATATATGACAATAATTGAAAGACCGATGGAAAATATCACAAGTGACAGTAGCAAGAGTTCGTCTCATTCATGAAGAAAGAGCATCAACCTGCACTTCGACTTGCACGTATGCACTTATGGTAGCAAGTCCCTCTTCTGCTAGCGAAGGGCGTAAGAAAGCGTCTCGCGAACACTTCATCGTAGTTACAGGCTTCTAAAACTGGACATGTTAGTATGCTCAGTCAAGACTGGTCGTACTCTGCACTCTGCTTGTTACAATCCAAAGGGCTCATTTTTCATAAGAAATGTCTTCTTGGTGAAAGTGCGGAAAAGGGACCAAAGCGAAGCAAATTTACGATAATATATTTAGACGCCAAGCCTTGAGCAATTATCATCATAACATGCTGAGGATCAGATATCGTCTTTGCATAAGGACTTATCGTTTGATTTTGTGGGATTATATGGGATTTTTGTTTGGAAATTTTTTATTGTGACCTCGTTACTATTCTTAATAATTGTTAATACATAATTGCAATGTAATTAATTAATAGCATTAATTAATTGTGAATTCATTACGTAAAATGAGATTAAATTACTTTTATAGTAAGTTTATTAAATGAAATTTGACATTTATGAAGTAAATTAAATTTTATTTCGAAGCTATACAATTTTTTATTATTATTATAATTATCATTATTTTTATACCCTAAACCATTTGTGGTGTGTGCGGACATATGTAACACAAAGAAGGGCTTCAGATAGATCCATTTTTTATTATATCGATCGATTCAGAATTATAATCTGGATTAATTTGATCCTGTCTGTCCGTCCGATGTCTGTCCATGTAAATTTGTAGGGTGCAGTGAGATTTTTTAACACAAGGACGAACGCTATTGAGAATAGTTCGGATCCACCTTTTTGACTATTCCGCATATAACGCAGAATTTCAATTTTAAAATTTTCTCGGCAAAAGTGGCTAAATAGTAGTATTTCGGTATTCTAAATTCTTATAAAAATTTTGGACCGGTTGGGGCAATTTTTGAACCCCCTCTCATATAACGAAAAGTAAAGATCATGCGACAAAAAGTTTCATGATGAAAATTAACATAAAGCAATAAACTATACTAAATTTTTAGAATTGGACGATCTCGGCCTACTTTTTGAGTGCTACGTTTATAAGGATTTTCACAAAAACTGATCCTTTATAAAGCGAAAAGTATAAGTTTTAATATGTGGTGATGAAGATTAATCCATAATAGTAATTTCATGCAAAAATCAACTCTACAAAATTTAGATGATCTACGCCTATTTTTGTATCTTGGTCTATGTAAGGATTAAGCTTGGTTGCGTTTAGGACCCGCTTCCCCATAAATACACACATGAAAAATATGCCTTTACACAGAAACAAGATATAATTTTTTTATTGTATAATAAAAATAAGAATTGTGTTAGACAACGTGGTGTGGGGTATTCAAGGGTCGACCTTTCCCGACTATAATATTCTTGCTTGTTTTATTATTATTAATATTAATTTTATTGCCATTGTAAACGCCATTGTACATACCTAGAAGATAACGTACAAGAAGAAGAATTTTGACACAAATACATGTAACATATAACTCAAGTGAAGGGCTACCGATGTAATTGCTTTGCCCTCTAATATTTTCAGTAATTATATCCTGCCTGCAACAAGAGAAATTTTCAAGTTTAAACGTGTAGTTAATTGTCATCTTAACTTATTCAAAGAGTCATCAAAAAATTTCAAAGTCATCAGTAATGAATTCCAATAACGAACTGCAAGTACAGTGTATAGTCGCTCAGCCAGATTTAGAAATGCATGATATGAACGTACGAAAGATCATGTTTGATCTTGAAAACTTCAATCGATCTATGGAAAGATTTGTCGATTAGGATCGAATGGTTTTATATACACAATCTAAACTTTAGGTAATCAAGGAAGAAGAATGTTAAAGGACTATGAGTACGAGGAGAAAATGTGGTCTGTGTGTGTGACATTTTAAACAAAGCGTGAAATAAAGTTGTCAATACTTTGAAGGCGACCGCAAAAGTATTCAACATACGATATGAGAAGAAAATGCGCATTAGTATGTTCGACTGGATACTCAGTTATTTAAAGTATAATTTATTAGGGTACACGATGCAAAAAAATGATTTCATCCCAATAAATTTGTCCTTGTCAAAGTAGGAGGTTAAAGGGGGATCATAAAAAGAGGATTGATTCGTATAAGAAGTCTTATCGAAATATCTAAAATATTACAGCCTAGAGGTAAAAGGAAAAATGGACGGAAAATGATTCTGATTTGTTACAATAAACGATTTGTTACATCCCGCGTATTGCTGAATGCTGCGTGTAAGGGCCCGTATGCCAATATGATCAACGGTATAAAAAAAGACATTACAAGTTAATAAGTAATCTAACTATTCATCATATAGGATGAAGCCACTTAACAATATTTGATATCAGAATTATTTATGGAGATATCCTTAAGCGTTTAGGCTGAAGGTTTGAAGAGGATCTTCTTGCCATAGTTTTCTATATGTTTTTTCTTTCTTTTTTTTTTTTTACAAGTCAAAGAAATTTTGCAATTTATAGTAATACCCATGGCATTCGATAATAAAGTTATGCAAAAGAAATAGAAAAAAGTTAATAGCACGTACACGCCAACGTATAAGCGCATCTTTCTAACGGCTTATGTCAAAGAGTTTTGACCTAGAAACGTTTCCAGCAAATTACTGAACATATTTGTGCGTTAGTTTCTGATAAAAAATAAAAAAAAAAAATATTTTACTTATGAAAACCTGCGTTCTACATACTTCGTCACACACAAAACATACAATGCCTATGAATGGATGAATTGTTGCATGATTATAAAAAAAAAAAAAAAAAAAAAAATAAAAAAAAAGAAAGAAAAATAAAATGAAAAGATTACTCCAATTAAAAACGAATTTCATATGAAATCAAAGCGTTTTTCAAACATAAATTTTCAAAATACACACACATACGCATACTGAACAACTTTAAGCCAGTTTAACTGGTCATGTTGGTTCGTGTAAATTACAAACCAATTTTGGTAATAACATCTCTCCAGAGAATTATGGTTGCATGCAATCACACATGCAGGCGCACACGGCAGACGTAAACGCAAACGTAGACACAAATGCAATCGAGCCAAAAGGCAGCATTAGATAGATGTGTATTCGTTGTATAAACCAAACATAAAACAAAAAAAATTTACGTTAAACTTTAACTAATTTGCTGCACTTAACCACAACAGCAATAAAAATTTGGTTAAACTTGACACGAGAGCCTTTTATGCTTCTCCAATCTATTATATATTGAATGGCAGTTGGTGTTGAAACAACAGCCAATATGTGACTTGTGACTGTTAAATCGTATCGATATATAAAGCAAAAGAAATCGATTAAAAAGGTTATAGACGTCTTAAGACGAATCTCAGATACTTATTATCATCGTAAATAATAATATTTTTCTTACCTAAACGTTATGATCGCGAAAATTTTAACATGACACTCTACGAAGACCCTTATGAAATATTTTAAATCGATCGGATTAGATTTTTACTTTGGTTTGTATGGGCCCCTTCCCCCCTACTACTGTCAAGTTTTAGATCCATATTTTAACTGAGACCATATTTAGTTTACTTTCATCATTTTATCGTAATTTCCTTTAACAACGGGAGGGGCGAGAGAAATTTTAGATTGAAATATAGGCCGCACAAAATCTAATCAAAAATAGTTTTGTATTCAATATTTCTGGCTGTTGTAAACGATATGATGAATGTAGTATACTTTGATCTCTGGATGGCAATTGTGAAAAGCAGAGACAGTATAAAAAGCTTTGACATTGATGGACAACGTCATTTAATGTCGATAATGGCGATGATGATGATGGCGATGATGATGATGATGATGATGATGATGATGATGACCATTAGACAATAATTGTAGTAAAATGGATTTGTGCTTTGATAAAGTTGCCATTAGGCACATGCTAAACGTTTAAATGATTTGTATGCTCGTTTACAAGTCCCGACCATAATTGATAGTTATTGTTATTGGGTTGTTCTTGCGTTAATTGCCAATTCTGGAGGAGTGTAGAAATTATTTATTATACTTACATACGTTTAAAATTATCGTTAATGGACCTGATGACGAGACAGCAACGATGGTGATGATGATGATGATGCATGCGTGCATGCTGTCGGGTGTTATAATTGTATTATTACAACGACTAGTAATTGACGCCATTACATACGGGTTTTCACTGTCAACGTATTTTACAAAGTGCTGCGTCATTAGGAAATGAAGTCATTCTTTTGACATCTTTTTATGCATATTTTAAAACTCCTCGCATCGTCATCTCCTTCGCTGATCTCAGAGTCTTGCAGTGAAAAGGTTTCTTCTCTTTAACAAGAGTTTAGCCTTAAAGCAGTTGAAGTGAATCCACTTATTAACGATATACGAAGTGCAGTGAGTTAACTAATGACCAAAAAAAAAAAAAATACTCAAAAGTTGTTTAGTCATTGTGAGGTTGAAGACAACAGCAAAATAACTCTCAAGTCCTTGCTGTTTAAATATTACTCTGAGCCTTTGATAATCAACTTGAACAGAATCAAAAGGGGGGTCGTGGCCATCACCCTATCCTTATCGTTATCTCAACCATATTTCTTCCTTCACCCTGTTACCTGAATAGCAGACATCTCCTGAGTAATGATCATTAAAAAAAAAAAAAAAAAATAGAAAAAAGTAACAAAACAAGTCAGAAAGCTACACCTTCTCAACGGCGAACCACGAATGCCTTTTACTTCAAATAAATGTACGGAACAAAGTCTTATTCTATCAGTCACCTACCCTTATAGATCCGATTAATATTTGTGGTGGAGTACGGAAATGGTCAATAATTGTTGTTGATAAACATCAAGAAGTGGAAGAAAATTTTTAAAATTTTAGGCATTGGTTTCTTTACCAAAAATAAAATAAAAGGAATAAATAAAACCATGAGTGGAAAATTGAAAAACCGCTCCTCCCTGCTTTATAACTTTATTTGATGGTAGCTTGAAATTTCTTCGCTTCGATATAAACGTTTCAAAGTGGTTTTGCTGTAGGTAATATACTACCATCCAAAAAGGTCTTCAGAATCTGAAATATAAAGTGAAGTTAAAATTGCCTCTAGTTCTTTTGAAATGCTCGCAATCATCAATCTCTCCAGTTATCAATAATAAAAGTTATAATCACTGGCAGCGTGTGGGGGTGGCCGCACGAAATCTCATTAAATGCGCAGCGCAAAATCTTTGGCGTCATTGTGAACCTTACCATGTTTCGCTTCCTAGAGAGATTAAGGTGTGTATCGCAAAAGCTCTTCTTTTCTAGGAAAACTTCTCTTCTTACTTACTAACTACACTTCTTCTATGGAGATGGTGTTAGTTACCATAGGTACTAAGGATCTGCATAGCAGCATCTTGGCAATGGCAACATTTTTTCGTGGACGCTGAATATCTGTGGGCTGAGAGGGCTACGTGGACCTCTGCAACTGCAAAGACGGCGTTATCGAATAACATCAGGTATTACGGATGTTAAGTGCGGCGAAAAGCAGGCTCTGCCCTGACGGCTAGGAAAAGGCCTTAACTGATGCATGTTTGATGAGTAAGAACAAAACCTTTCTCTCCCCAGTCGTAAGTCATACTTCTAGTGCTTTAGAAGGAAACTGATTTGGGGTTTGTCTTATTCACTAAAGAGCGAGCGATATCCTGGCGTGATCGGGCTTCATGGAGCTAATAATATTCATATGCAAAAGTTTTCATTAAATCCTAGCGCCAGTTTCACTTCTATACATGATTTCTTATTGCAGTTTATCTACTTTTCGTTACTCGATGTCAATCAACTTTAAAGCTGGCAGTGTTTCTTGCATTTCTGCAGAAATTCGCAGTCGCGCTGCCTTTCTGACGATCTGACAACAAAGAAACATTGCTTCTTCAAGTTCAAAGCCATAGAACAGATAAGCAAACAAAGTAGATATAATTGATAAAGAAACTCATTACAGTTAGTTACGATGAGAAGAGAAAAATGTTATTTAACAATAAAGAAAGCAATTGTTAAACTTTCTATGATGAGAAAAGAAGAACGTTATTTAACAATAAAGAAAGCAATTGTTGTTGAACTTTTTATGTCATCGGTGTAGGGCGTGCCGCTTAATCATTGATTAAACAAAAGAATTTTGTAAAACTTTCCCTCTGCCAATTAGAAACAATAACTCAGTGTTCCGCCGAAATGCAAAGAGATATAAACAAGAAACAATTTTATACCGTCTCCCACTCTTAAGCCGGAATCTTAATTAACGATGTGTAATTATTTAGACATTTAAAAAATGACATGCAATCCATACGTTGAGCAAATCCATACGTAGATAATCAAAAGTACACTGTAAATAATTATATGTGCAGTTGTTGCTCATGACTAGAGTTGTGTGCATTGGTTGTTGAATACGTTTTTTTTCTTTTTAATTCAAAAAATTTTTTTCCTCTATTTATACTTACTTCAAAGTAATCTTTAAGATTACCATGTAAGTCAATGCCTATCTGACCATTACCGAATCGCTCTTGGTTAGCGTGTATATATATATATATATGTGATTATATTATATTAAGTGAACAATATGTTGTTTGCTATAAGTAGCTATTGAAAGATTTATTATGTTGCGCTTGACTAAGTAATGATGTAGTCTACTGTGCGCAATGCTATGCTATGCTATGCCGTGCGTGGTGTAGTTGGCTTTGGGGTGCACACAAAATGCCAAAATGCGTTAAGGAATGTTGTTCTCATTGTTATAGACCGTTGTTGTTGACATTGTTTTTGTGGTGTTATTGTCATTGTACATATGCCACAAGTTTTTTCGCCTTTCAGTTTCTTTTCTTTTTTTTTCCTTTTTAATTTTAATACGCCTCACTGCCTTACCTCTACGATATTTTTACATGGCAATATAAAAAGAAGTACGAGAGAATATGAAAAGAAGCACACGACACGACATTGTCCCTACGAATATATAGCTAAGCAATATTGTTATGATTTTAAAACTTTCGATGAAAGAAAATATCATTCAAGTCAACCGCGTTTTTTTTTTTTTTTTCATTATTTTTCGACTTGACTTGTTGAAGTTAAGGGCAACTCATCAGTATATTCCCCACTCAAGATGGATATACGAATCTGGAAATTTCCTGCTATTTATATAAGATTTTCTTTTTATGATTTAAAGAAGTATTTTTCGTATGGAGGCACACCTTTCCAAGCACCCTATTGTTGCGGCGCAACCTATTAGGTGAATGGGCGAATTCCTTTGCAACATGCATTGACATGCTGAGGCATTCTCTAAGGAACATCTGCATTTGTCCTGTAGTTGTTCTTCTTGACCGGCGCTGTTCGGAGTCTGAAGGACTCTATTTTTAAATAACAAGTCTTTGACTCTTATTTTGACAAATTCTTGGCGATTTTATCAAATATTGTGAACGGGTCATTTTAGTATCTTCGATGTATTATGGGCAAGTTGAGTACAATAGATCTTTCAGGTCGCCATGCGGATTGCCACTTAACTAAACATGGGAAACTTTCAAATTCTTCCCTAAAGTTTCGAGACATCGTAATGACAGAAAATTGCAAGTAAGCTGATTCAAGTTCACTTTGACCGAGAATGTTTGGAACGTTTGAATACGCTAACCAATGAAAAGGGAAATAGAAACACTGATAACTTACTCGTTAATGGTTTCGAACAAGCAGATGAGAGCCTATAAGACTTGCAGATCAACATGGAATCTTATGACCTATCATCATCGCGCAATGCATGATCTGTATTGAAATCTATTAGTCATTTACATAAATGCTTTGCATATAAATTTTTTGAGGTTATGTCTGACATCAGTCACTCCTTTCTATTTTGGTTTTAATCGAATCGTGTTACCAGTAAGTTGTATTCTTACTCCGGCTGTGTGGCAGATTGCAACTTCTTCTTAAAGATAACTACTTCCTTCAATTATTCCTTAAAATAGTATCACTAAATCTCTCCCACGCAGTCATAATATGCACAGCATCTCTTACACTTTCATAACCTATTGTTTCGTTTTCTCTATCAAAGCGATTACAAAGACTTCGCTAACACACTTAACACCATAGTTAACGAATAGAAATGAATATTGGAAAGTGTAAGGAAGCGTGTATCATACTCTGTTTAAGTAATAGCGGTACTTTGGCAAATTGAAATATCACACTAAGGTGGAAAGAAATTCACGATATAACATTCAAAGAAGCAGATGAGTCCTGCCCTTGGATTGACATGCTGAGGCATAATCAAATATTTAATGGCTTTTTAATTCAAGCAAGAAATGCAATGGATCTAAAAATTGATGTGTATAGAAAAATTCTCACAATCGGCATATGCGTTTTTCTTAGTATCGACGTCATCTTGTAACAAATCAAAAAAAAAAAAAACTACTGCATACCATGTTTGGTAAAATTACAAACGAATTGCGTCTAATTCAAGTTTAAGATAATAAAAACGTATGATTGCGATAAACGTTTAGCATTTTGAATGAATTTGAGAATCTTGAATGAGTTTTATAGCATTTGAGCATTTTGCGCTTGTATAAATATTATATTTAAGGTTATGTATATTCTTTACATATACATATACATTTGAGGTTATATCTATCTATCTATCTTCACTAATATAATGTTTCTTTTTTACGAAAAAACTTTTTCTGTATGAATTTGTTAAATATTCTCTAGTTGAAAGTTTCTGGCGGGTTATTTTTGTCAAGCTCTTTGCGGGTTGAAACAAAAAATTCTCTTTTGGTTATTTTTATGGAATGCATTTTCTCGTTCATTTTGAATGTGATCCCCAGGAGCTTGCCTGCCCTTTTTATTTGTCATTTTATTTATTTATATACATACGAGCTGAAATAAAGACAAGTGTTAAAACTCTCACACATTCTGAATTTATACTGACAAAAAAAAAACAACAAAAAAAGGAAAAAAGAAATTAAAAAAATAAATGAATTCGAGTACAAAAAAAAAAAAAATAAATAAATAAATAAAAAGACAAATAAAAACATAACGCATATCAATTCTATTTTTATCACACTGCATATATGTATACATGTATACAAGCATCTACATATGTATGCGTTTGAGAGCATGGACTCCTCTTCATTTAAATAAATATTTGTATTTGTTGCCCTATGGGATTTTTGCACATTTTTAATCAACTTCTCTCCTCTCATTCGCAAAAATAAAACTAAAAAATTGTATAACATTTTGAAACAACAAAAAAAAAAATATGAAGTGGACTTTAAAGGAAATTGAAAATTAAAGAAATCTGACCAGAACATATATATCTAAAAATAATCGTATTTTTTATACACATGTTTTCTGCTCCTTCCATTCAATTTTTCCTTCTTCAAGTCAAAGAGTGTCAGAGCAATGAAAATATTAATGTATTCATAGTGGTTAGTATGACAAAAGCGTTTGAGATGATATCTCTTATAGAGTCCAGACATCGTACATACATACAAGTCCGATTATAAAATTAAAACTGTTCGATTCGCACACGGTTCAGTTATATTCAATATATTTTTATTTCCTTTATTCAGTTGGCTTTAGTCAAAAAAAAAAAAATACAGGGATTAACACTTGAGCACCCTTCTGCGATCATTTTTTGCCATTTTCCGCATAAATTAACTCAGTAAGAGTGCTCCTAGAGTTATTTTTGATCTTTACAAAGCCCTTTCATAGCTAGGATTTAAAGGAGTTTATCCTTGAACAGTTTCCTGCGATCATTGTTTACCATTTTCCACATGAATTTACTCAGTAAGAGTGCGCCTATAGTTAGTTTCGAGCTCATCCTTGAACACTTTCCTGCGATCATTGTTCCATTGTACCATTTGTCGTACGAATTAACTCAGTAAGACTGCGCTTATAATTAGTTTCGATCTTTACAAAGCCGATTTATATCTAGGATTTTATAATCCAAAATCCAAAGACTATACTTGAATGTGGTAAGACCATCACCAAAATATGTCTCTGATCTGCTCAGTTCAGAATAAAAATTCGCTCTTCTAATGATTTGGATACAAACTGTGGTCTCTTTGTCACCTTAATAGAGAAAACTAGGTTTACCCCAAGTCCCTTCTTCTTAGCTAAGCTTAGTAACCGTCGAGTAAGTTAAACGAAGAAACTTCAATGATCCCAGTTCTAGGCCCTTTGCAAAATTCAACCAAACTAACTGAATATAATAATGAGCAAATCAGCACGTTTAAGGCCCTTTGCAAAAATCCAAGTCGTATCTGTAATCGAACTCCTTAAATACTCCTTCATTTGATATAATCTAATAAACTCAGTTTATTGCTATTGCTTGTTGATCTTTTATATGTTTGCGTCGTCTCACTTGCACACTCCTATCAACACTCAGATCAACCAACGTTGAACTATTCCTTTCTGCTTGATGTTGCTTTATTTTTCTTTTCTTTCTCTCATTTGTTTAGTTATGTACGGATTTTGTTTTTATATTTTCTTTTCTTATTCGCAAAATTTCTGTAAAAGTGAAGTCAAAATCTTGTTGTGTCTAATCAATTTTAAGAGCCTGCTCGCACTTAATTTGTCTGTCATTCCGCTGTAGATGAATTTCATATGGAAATAAACAAATAAATAAACAAATCAAGAAATTAAAGAAGACTTTTCAAAATAAGTTATCATTTTAGCAGACACTGATGTCGTACTTGCTCAACCAAGATCGTCTTTGGACTATGCAAGTGTTCTTAAAAGTACGTGAGGCTCGCATGAAATGTGTTTTGCCCTAAGCTTGATGCTCGCTAAAAACTATTTATAATATAGTCATAGGCATAGGCAAATCGTACTTTTACGCTTACGAGAAGAAAAGAAATTATTTTTATGGGTCAAAAATCTTATTATTAGTCAAAGTTGAGATAAGTAAAAAAACGAAAGTGGGACACGGCTCGCCATTAATGACGTTTTCCTTAACATAATTATTCAAGTAATGCCTTCTCAACATAAGGCTTTGTATGGTAAGTGGTCGAAAAACTGATGCAAGTTTGTTGCACCCTTGCACCCTAAAAATATCGGTTTACCAAATTTCATCAAAATATGTCTGTCGAAAACAGAAAAACAAGTCGAACAGACAAGCTTCAATTCAGAAAGTCTTTCTGATCGTTACAAAAAAAGATGAACCTATCTCAGGTCCATCTGTGTGTTGCATACATCCGCTCATATTTAATGTAGCGCAGTCATAGTAGGATACAATGAATCCTAGGCACTGCAACTCTATGTTTTGTCGGGAACATTGGGTTTCGAGAAGATTCTCAGATAAGTCATCATAAAGCCGCGAATAAATAAAATTTCAAATTAACCAGTTTGGCGTCATATAGTTCTTAATCGGTATTCATAAACAACTCTTGCTTATATATTATTTTAGTTGCTCCGAATTTTGTTATGTGAACATATATGATTTTTGCTTCCTATCTCTTAGCAGCAAGAAGTAAAAAATTTGAATTTGCTTATTCTCTTCATTTTCCTTACAATGTTTCGTCTCGATATCGTATCGTGGTTCAAGTATATTGCAACTGTTAGCCGTTAGTCTTAAGTGCTCTCAGTTAAGACCAAGAATTTATTTCTTTGAGCAAAATAAATTATAATATAAATAGTAGTAGTATTGATATTTAATCCTATGATAAATCTCTACATGTGAAGTAGCTCCGCTAAGTTAAATTAAGTTACTTTTACTTCAAAAAGGTTGATAATGAAAAATTAAAACAATAATAGAGATAGATAAACACACATTCTTGAACACTTGTCTCTCGAGTATTCGCAATAAATTGAATAAATTTGCATCGAAACTTACCACCACAGATGGTACCCTCACAGAGTTCAATTTCCAATAGCGATATAACATGAATAGCAGATATTGGAGGAAAAATTCACTTTAAGAAACGAAAACTTCTCCTTCTTTGAAGTTCAAGCAGTAATAGTCTTGTACTACTTATCTCTATTTCTTCATCTAAGTGAATATTTAAGTCAACTCTTAGAGCAGCTACTAATGCGAAGTGACGCATAGGCGTATATACGACGGTTTTTGACGTAGTAACTTTTTCAGTTTAAAACTCCATTCTTAACATTATTTGATTTAAGTTTCATTTCTTCTTACAGTTTTGGGAGATCATTTCCGAAGAGCATGGTATTGACAGCAATGGTATCTATAATGGTGATAGTGATTTACAATTAGAACGTGTCAGTGTCTACTATAACGAAGCATCAGGTGAGTAATCATCATTATCCATAAGATTAGTTAACATATTTTTTTTATTTTTTTTTTTGAGGAACGGCAAACAAACAAAGCCCCACAGGCCAATTTAAATAGCATTATCTCTTATGGGGCATGCACTCGTTCATAATTAAATAAGAATAAAAAAAAAAAAAGATTTCTGAAATTGTGCTGCACACTTATCAATGCCATTGTATAGTAAAAATTCCAGCACGCTTTCATTTATAGAGACAACAAACATTCTGACGAATCATTTCGTACGTTTGCTCATTATGCAGCGATTGTATTATTATTGCAATAATTATGACTCTTGGCCTATAAAGTGGTAATACTGTATGCCACTCATTGAACATTTCGCTCATTAAATGCACCACCAACGAATAATTGGTGTATTAATTTTATCTTATGGTTTGTTAAACGTCAAAATTCAACTCAGTACACATTAGTGTTTTGTGGTTTATTTACGCTGAGCGCATTGTGTGCGATCTTTAGATGATGGCATGTAATGAAATCCATTTGATTTATAAGCGTTTATAGCAATAATGATAACAATAAATTCATTGGCTTATCGTGTCTTAGACACCGCGGTTAGTTTATGGGCCTTTGGAAGTTAGTCAAGAATACCTTAATACAAACAAACGCAAAGCGACTGCCTTGAGGTTTGATAATTTTTCTAGTAAAGTCCTCACCCTATTGCCATACAACTTACGGGTTTTCTAGTGAAAAAAATGTGATTCTTCTTAAATCAGCTTAACATTCCGGACGGGGAACAGAAATAAAAGATGGTCAATGAGCGCAAAGTGAAGGATTGTTTTAAAGCTTCTTAGCCAAGTTTTTTTCAGTAGCTGGGGAATCGTTAAAAGCCAATGCGATAAGACTCCCTGCTCGTATTCCCGTTTGTTAACAAATTTTGACCGCTTCCTTTGGCCTGTCTATGCAAACAGAAACCTTGTCCTTATGTCCGTACAATCTAATCTCTTTTCCACATTTTTCTTCGTTTTTCATTTTCTTTTTTTTTGTATATTGTTTTCATAGGATAGCTACATTTTATACTCAAGTTTCACTGCTTTCAGAAGAGCGAGATGATGTTTTTCAATGACCACTCGTAACTATCGCCTTTCAAGTCTCGGTTTTCTGATCATAAATATTTTCTCTCTTATTCTTATTCTTTTTCTTCTTCTTCGATAGTTTCATCGAATCCTAATAAAACTATCCAATGCAATCCATCAATTATTAACAAATTATTCCTATTTAAAATCGCTGTTAGTCCCACTGTTTACAAAGAGTTGTGTAAAAATTCTTTGAATAAATCGACACAAAAAAAAAAAAAAAACTATCAAGTTTTCGTACATTTGTTAAACGCAGCGGGTGCTTAAGAATCGTTCCAACCCAAATATAGCTTTCATGCTGGTCGTCGCCATTGTTGTTGCTTTTAGAAATACTTTATATTCAACGGTTTGACTTGGCTAACATACTCAAGCAAAAAAAAAAAAAAAAACAATTTTTTAATTTGTTGCAAAGACCGTCGAGGTTAGAATATTTTTTTTTTTGCTTTTCTTATTGCATTCGTGTCTGGTGAAATTAGAAGAACTAACCGTACAACTCATTATTATTAGAACATTTAGTAGCAAAGTTGCAGGTGCCTCTTGAAATTATTTTCAACATGCGGTAGCGCACCTACAGTAACCGATAGAAGAAAATATCCATTTTCGTTCTTGTGCGCTAGTTGATCATCTCTGCATGTATTCCCTCACTTTGTTGCTTTCTTTTGTTCTTTGCATTGTATCAATAACTGGCTTTGCCTTTATTTCTCAATTGTGCGGTTTTTGTGATGTGATGAGTGTTTAAGTTAAGTTTCCATTGAATGACTTCCTTCCATTTCTGTTCAAGCACATCGCTTGTTATATTGGTGCGCATGCGAGCACGTGCCAAGCATACAAATACAAATTTACTCTGCCCTCGGCAAGCAACAAGTGTTGATTGTTTTATGATTTATTAAGTATAATTTATTGCTTATTTTTATCTGCCGCTTATTAGCAAAGCGAATTTCGGCGATTGACTAATAAAACATAAACTAATCATTTCTTCGAAATATTCTTCAAAAAGGGTGTGTTAAGTTTGTAATGCTTAATTACGGGAAAACGTTACTGATAGCAATAATTGTCAGATTCGTTGCTTAAAAAAGGGGATCGGGCAAAGCATTTCATAATCTTCTCCAATAAGTCGGCTCTTTTCGATGCTCCCTATCTTTCATTAAGAACGTTCTCGGGGGATGCGTATTACTTCCAGTGTATGGGAGAATTTAGTTGTCCCTCATTGCTAATTATGGGTCGCAGGGGACATTAGGTAGGGTAGAATATAGAATGTCTCGGTGTCCGTTCGGTAAGTAGATTTTTTCCGTCCGTTTATTCCTATTAGGGTAAAGCAAGTGTTATTTTTTTAGGTGTAACCGTCTGTGGCGGTAGAACTTAAAAGCCTCTCATATCAGCTCAGCAGCAACTTCCGATCCTATTCAAGTGGCTCGTAAGAGTAACCCTATAAATAATAAAGTCAGTAGATCGATATTCAGACAGACAGAGCGAGCATCCTCGCAGGCATCATAAGCCCACTTGTCAGGTTCGTTGGTTAAAAGGGGATTGGGGTTTGATTATATTCAGTACCTCTTCTGCTGGTTTCTCTTTTTACAGAGCAACAAGAACAGAATCGCTTAGTATCAACCCAGCAACGTCCCTGCTTTATAAAACACATCTTCTACCGATTCGCACCTTCAACGCCGTTTCAGTTATTAAGTGACTTATGAGTTGTCTTCCTTATCATCTTTCAACTTCTTTAAGAAGTCATAACTGCAGATAGCTTACTTTCAAGAAAGCAAAGGGATGGGAACGGAATTATCACAGCAAGAACTTAGAAAACTCTCTTAAGTTAATCTACCTCACTACATTAACAATTGCTTGTCTTCTTTTTAATTAAGGAAAGCTAGGTTAGCTTAGTTACCAAAATGACTTCAACAGTTCCATATTTGCCTTTCTTGAATTTTTATAACTTCTAAGCAAATATTCTCAGCACAACAGAAACTTTTGTTTTTCTTTTCCTTTCAGCTGTTACACGTTCCTCTGGTGGTAAATATGTGCCACGTGCCATTCTTTTGGACTTAGAGCCGGGCACTATGGAAGCGGTACGCTCTGGTCCCTATGGTCAATTGTTTCGGCCAGATAATTTTGTTTTCGGCCAATCAGGAGCCGGCAATAATTGGGCCAAGGGCCATTATACCGAAGGTGCTGAACTGGTAGATAATGTATTGGACGTAGTGCGCAAGGAATGCGAAAATTGTGACTGCCTGCAAGTACGTTTTGGCGAGAATTCTTTTCTTCTCTTGCATAAGCTTTGTGCATTAATTATATTTTCTTTCAGGGTTTCCAATTGACGCATTCTTTAGGTGGTGGCACTGGTTCCGGTATGGGTACCCTGTTAATTTCGAAAATACGTGAAGAATATCCTGATCGTATAATGAACACCTATTCGGTAGTGCCTTCGCCTAAAGTCTCAGATACGGTGGTTGAACCGTATAATGCCACTTTGTCAATTCATCAATTGGTGGAGAATACGGATGAAACCTATTGTATTGATAATGAGGCTTTATATGATATTTGTTTCCGTACACTTAAGGTTTCTAATCCCAGCTATGGAGACTTAAATCATTTGGTTTCTCTAACCATGTCCGGAGTAACTACATGTTTGCGTTTCCCTGGTCAGTTAAATGCCGATTTACGTAAATTGGCCGTTAACATGGTACCGTTTCCACGTTTACACTTTTTCATGCCCGGTTTTGCTCCGCTCACTTCTCGAGGCTCTCAACAATATCGAGCTTTAACCGTACCAGAATTAACTCAACAAATGTTTGACGCCAAGAATATGATGGCCGCCTGTGATCCGCGTCATGGCCGTTATCTTACGGTAGCGGCCGTATTTCGTGGTCGCATGTCTATGAAGGAGGTAGACGAACAAATGTTGGCCGTACAAAACAAGAATAGCTCATATTTCGTTGAATGGATACCGAATAATGTTAAGACTGCCGTGTGTGATATACCGCCCAAGGGTTTGAAAATGTCATCCACTTTTATTGGCAACACCACAGCCATACAGGAACTGTTTAAACGCATTTCGGAACAATTCTCGGCTATGTTTAGACGCAAAGCTTTCTTGCATTGGTACACGGGCGAAGGTATGGACGAAATGGAATTCACTGAGGCCGAAAGCAATATGAACGATTTGGTTTCGGAATATCAGCAATATCAAGAAGCTACAGCTGATGATGAATTTGATCCCGAAGTGCATCAAGAAGAAGTTGAAGGCGATTGTATTTAATTATCGCACCAGAAGAATGTTGCGGAGCATGCATTGAAGTTGAGACTTTTACCAAGAACGAAGGATGGCTGCCGATTATGCTCAGGAAGGGGAAGGAGAAATACGCCATCTTTTGCATAAACTAAAATGTCTTCTTTAGTCTACTAGATGATAAAGTCTCTTACTCTTTAGCACTCCCACACATATGCAGTCACACACAAGAATCACGAGGACACTTAAAGATAGCATTATAAAATTTCACTTTTACTCACACTTTTATCAAAGTCCAAAATAACGAAATTATTTATAAAAAAATAATAATAGTAATAATAATGATAATAATAATAATAATAATAATAGATGACGATATTAAAGGATTCATTATTGCGATTTATATAAAACATAAATGATTTATAATTATATTCGAAAGTAAACTTAAACGATTACTTTTAAGACGATTAACACGTTTTCACGCACATTTCACTACATTATCGAAACGTCCACTCATGCAAACACGTTATACATAACTCTCCTCCAAGCAATCTCACAGCATTTCTTTGTCTATCTCTTTAAAGCTTTAATTCATTGCTCATTATGCCTCAGTCTCATTCATTCATTTAGTTCATCAAAGCATATCTTTTTCTCATTTTCTTCAATTAAGATTGAGTCCCATCAAGTATTGTCTTTAAACCATATAAGGAAGGAAATTTGTACAGATTTGCATTTGCATTAATGAAAAAAACAAAAAAAAACAAAAAAAATTCCAATTACTAAGACTGACCCTAGATACACTGTGAGAGTTACTGTCTTTCCCTAAATGCAATAAATCTATCTTCTCTAAAGCTTTTCGTTTAGTTTCTTCCTCTTTCGCCAAAACAGTAAATCCAAAAAAAAAAAAAAAAATTAAAAAAAAAAGAAAAGAAATAAATGTTGCAATAAATATTTTAACTATCATCAGTCAGCTTTTATCCAAAGATTGCAAAGAATATTTAATTTAATTTAAATTCAAAAATGAACTTTAACCACATATATATATTGCATTGATTGATTTATACTTTGTAAGCATCTTTAATTCGAATTTATGAATAATTAATGAAAACATCGAGAAGTTGCACAAAACAATGTTTTTTTTTTTTTTTTTCTATTTCACTTAAAGTAAAAATTTTTGATAGAGCACGTAACCAAATTTACTTACATTTTAAGCAATTGTGTAATATTTTTCTTTTTATTTAGAAATTCTTATCGAAATAAAAATTTTGTTAAAAAATCAAAACTGAATTTACTTGAAATGATGATTATTTGCAATGAAAGGTTAGCGCAAGCAAGAAACAAATTATAGAAAATGTAATAATTAGATTGCGTTTTTTGCAAAAAAAAAAAAAATATCCAACGCACAAAATTCCTTACTTAGTAAGCTAATGTCTGTTTGGTTTAATTTTGTTATTTGTGTCTGTGATTTTTCTTCTGGTCAATACTGTCCTTCTACTCAAAGTTTTCACTAGCATAGACACCGTCATAGTATCTAGCGGAGGCAACTACCATTAAAGTTATGCTTTATAACAAAACAAACAAAAAAGCTAAGCATATATATAGGCTAATCAAAAAACTATGAAGAACAAAAACACGCTTTAATTGTTATACAAACTTTTCTTTAGGTTACTTATCCACCTAAAGTGGTATAACTACCTCACTTCATTCCTTAAGTACCGATATCATATCATAAAAAACAGCGTAATTTGCTTTCTGTACATTTCGATAGCAACTGTTTTTTTCATAGCTGTTTGGATTCATTGAAAAACTACTAGTTCTTGCAGTGATTATTTGCACTGGCCAATTGGGTTCTTGAGCATCAAAATATGCAAAAAAAATTGTGTCTCGTATACAATTTTCGATTGCTTGGCGAAGTAAATAAATGTATTAATTTCATAAACAACACAGCAGATTTTGATATGAACAATATATTTAATTGTTCGATTTCTGAACAATATAAAATTAAAGGTATAAAAGCGGAATAGTTATTATGTGTTTCAGTTGACCAAACGAATTTCAAAATCAAAGCAAATTTTACAAGTGCCCAAAGAAGTTGTACAAAGTGAATAATTCAGAACAAAAAAAAAAAAATTAAAAAAAGGGATTAATAAGTTGAAAAAATTACAAGGAGAAGTTAACCGCATGCTATGGTACCCGCTCATAATAATACACATAAAACTTTTTTTGAAAACCCGCTATATATACTATGTAAATGTATACATACTCAACTCTCTTTTAAACAATTTTAAAATAACACGGTTGACCAATGAAAGCAGACACTTTTTTTACATGAATTTCTGGCACAAACCCAAAAAAATATATATTTTTTAATTCCTCTTAGGATATATACAGCAGCAAATTACTATTGAGCGAATACTATAATCAGAAGTTAGTCGGTGTAGGCTCACACATGTGTTGGTGACTTCCTCTATTGCTACTTGGCCGTTGATAACGAACGAAATTTTTCATTTCAATTAAACCGGACGATCCGTTACACTCGCTAATCATACCCGACGTATCTACCGGCACCACTAGGAAAGTAAATGACACCATCGAAAGTACGTCTCACCGCCAGGACGGTAACGTCATTATCGCTCGATCCTTGACGCCGGTTTTGGTGATGGTGGTCTATAACGACCATCGTCTTGAGCTTCCGTTACTGTTGTCAACACCAATAGCATAGATAAAAATAAATTTTCAATTTGATTTGAAAATTACTTATTTTAAAATAACTATTTTAAACTATTTAAAATTATTATTTTAAAATTACTTCTAGCAGCGAAAATATTTACAATGTTAACGAACGAAAATAAAGGAAATTATGTTGAAGGAACAACTGATGAAATCTTAATAAAATTATCTGCGTCAGAATTAGTCCAAGAGTGGAAAAAAAATGTCTTAATATATACAAAGGTGCGTCAATTTATGCTTTGATTGATTATATTTACATTTTATTTCTTTCTTTGTTTTGTTTCGACTTTTCGTAAAAAAACTATTTTGTTCAAATATAAGGGGGGATGGTTCTAGTTCTTGTTTTTCCTTTGGTTTGGCTTTGAGTAAGTGGCGAGAGTGAAGAACTTAGGAGCAATATTGAAGCATTAAGCACATAGGACAAAAGGAAATGTTTCCGAGTAAAGAATATTAGACTCAAAAGTTTTATTCGAAAATCTCGATTCGATGAATGTTTGGTTGCCATTTGCTGCTTGGAAGTATTGCGTTTTGGTTTAATCCGTTTTCTGCCAAACATCGCCTTTGCCGCGTTTTTACTAGTTGCTGTTTGCTGAGATCCCATTCGCGTGCGGTAAATATGACTTTGTTACATTTCTATGTTACTCTCTCTGAATCTTAGTTTGGAATGAATTTCTTATCGTTCTCTCTCTTCCCTTACTCGAAGTGTTTTCACAAATCCACATTTTATCTGTAAATCCTCACAGTCTGTCTAACTATGGAACTACAAACTTGAGTATTTTTAGGGCTACTTTAAAGTGCTACTTAAAGAGGGTCCTAGGTTGTAGGTGACATTTCTGAACTAGCTAATCTCAAGCCCCGGGAGATGTGAGGGAGTTTAAATATTGTGTCTCACGGACCTTCCACACACGATTACACTTAAACGAAATGCACGGTCTTTACCATTATATGAATAGCCGAACGGATGAAACCTACTTACATGTCCCTGCATTAATTTTTTTTTTTAATTTTTATATGTTGTATGGATTGAATTTTCACTGTACACTAGTTTTAATTTGTTTCTTGTTATAAAAATGAATGATTTTTGTTTTATAAATGTATATGCAATAATGTAATATGGATTTCATTTCTCCGCCTTATACGATTCTTTAAAGTTTTACACAATTTTGTCATGGGTGTAAGGAAATAAGAAAATTTTAATAAACAACGAACATAATGTTGTTGTTTTATGCACTTTAAATAAATTTTTAAAATTGTGACTGAGGTCTTGTTACCTAAGTATGGAAGGGCTTATGGCCCGATTTAGCGAAAAGACAAAATTTTAATCAAAGTTTAATTTTTCTCGAACAAATATTTCACAACACTTTTAGGAGTTACAAGTGAACAGGAAAAAGAAATTATATTTTTCTACTCACCACTGAGGGATAGCGTTATATTTATCTTATCACAACATTTGCAGAATCCTGAACGAAATTTAAGGATGCCATCAGATATATACATTATCGTATATATCAGTAACAAATACTGAATCCTTTTAGGTAAATTTGTCTGCTCGTCTGTCCGTCCGTCCGTCTTTCTGTCCTTCTATTCCTTGGCCCGTAGAAAACATCCTCCTGGTCTCAAAAAAAAAAAAAAAAATCCAAGCTTGGAAGTTCAATCAAATGTCCCAGAGGGCAAGCCCATAGTATGACACAAAGTGCAAACACTTTTGTTTACAAAAGCAAGAAAATGAACATTTTCCCCATTATTCATATTCGATTGCAATTAACGTATATACCTTGTATTTTAATATAAAGGAAGTGTGGATAAAAGATTCGGCCGCAGGCGAATATAATTTTCTTACTAACTGACATTAACTTGCATTGAAAACTTAAAAGATGCTTACATAATATGTGTTATCGTTTATACCAAGTGATAGTGTATTCCCAAGTAGGGATCACATCTCTATGAAATGACAGCACTTTATAGAGGCTTTCATTGCCTCAAGCGAAACCTGTTGTCTTCATTTCTTCTAATATGATAAATTTCGAAATTGACACACGATAAGCTGTAGCGTTCCCATTTTCAACGGATATAACCGAGCGTACCTCCTGGATGCTTAACAATACGTTGTTAACTCTTTATTTCCACACCAAGCTGTCGAAGAATTATGTTATAGTACATTTATCCTCCACATGTTGAAAACTTGATGAAATATATACATTATATAATATGCTTGTATATACAAAACTATATGTATATATATATATATATATATGCTTATATATGCATTGATCAACGTAAAATTCTCAATTCCGTCTATTTCTCGCACGCTGTTGCAAAAATTACGATAGAAGCCCTTGTATATACTTTCAGAAATACGGTTTGAACACAGAACTGATTCGTGCATAACTATAACAGCAACTATTGACTTGAAAGTTGCCATGAATATTACCCCGAATCAGGGAACAGGACAGTAAACGATGGTCCCGACTAACCTCTACGCGTGCTTCATACAAAAATAAGAATTGTGTTAGATAGTGTGGTGTAGGCTATTTAATCGTCGACTTTGCCCGACTATAATGTTCTTACTTGTTTTCTTATCTATAGCACAGCCTACCCAAACAGCTTGATGGTAGAGGTGATCAGGTCAAATAAAATCAAAAAAAAAAAATAAAAAAATATGCAGTAGGTTTTTTTCCCCCTATTTAGAATCCCTTTGTATTATCGTATCATCTTTTTTATGCCATAATCTAATTAAATCATTGAATCCTAATTAAATTATGAATCCTTTCCAGTTTTACTTTTGCATCTAATCGAGGGTCGTCGCTTTCCTCATCACTTGCAAGATAGCCTTGATCTCCTCCCTCCTCGGAAGACTGAATTACATTTCCTATCATAGCTGCAGATGATGTTGCATTGCAGTCCATCAGCCACGGATTTGTAGGTGGCTCTAATCCAAAAAATTCGCTGCCAACATTATTTTCGAAAGTTTTCACCTTCAGATGCTTTTCTTGCTCCATATTCATGGTTCCCAATTTGTTCTTTAGAGAACAAGATGACATTGGTTCTAATATTGATTCGGCGCCTTCTCCTTTGAGGTTTTTTGCTTCCATTAAGTTAAGAGATTGTTGTTCACTATATAAAAAATTTTCAAATTTGGCAACTGCTATTACTATCTTACCTACTACCAGTACTTCAAATCTGAATCGCATTTTTCTCAGAACTCTATTTTTGAACACAGTAGTCACGATTTCTCAGAATAAAATTTTCCTCACTTTTTGTTGACTAGAAGTTAATAGAAATTTTATATTTTTTTCTTCCTTTGTTAACCGGATTTACTAGACAACACCCGGTGTAGATTTCACCGGAAATTATATTTTTTACCGCAAAATTAAAATTTTTTCTAAAGCCTCTCGAACTATCTCGATCTGCATTCACCCATTAAATAATATCAATTTTTGATTTCAGATAAAGTTATCACGGCTGCACATTCTTTTAACAAGTACACCGAAAACTACGTTGAATATGAGATCTGTTTGAATGGATAAATTCTGTTACTATATTAACAAGTGAGAACATTATAGACGGGCAAGGTCCGCCGTTGAATACTCTGCACCATATCGTCTGCCACAATCCATATTTTTTTACGAAATTACTATTATGGGTAAACTTAAATAACCACATATTAAAACTTAGACTTTTCTGCTCTACTAAGGATTAATTGTCATGGAAAGCCTTATTTGGGTAGGATCCAAGATGGTCCAAAATTTTTTATGTAAAATTACTATTATGATATAATTTTCATCGTGAAGCATTGAAAATTATACCTTTTTCTCGTATGAACTTGAGTTGCTTTATATGAGAAGGGGTTCAAAAATTGCCAAAGCCGGTCCAAAGTCTTCATACCAATTTAGAATGCCGAAATACTACTACTTAGCTATTTTTGCCGACAAATTTTCAAATTGCAATTTTTTCTATATAGCGACTTTTTAGAATAGGGGGGAGTGGTCCAAAAAAAGGATCAACAGCGTTCGTCCCGTGTCACTTTACCAAATTTCAACAGAATACCTCAAGAGTTGCGACCTGTAGCTTGAACACAAACTTACGTAGACAGACATCAGACCGATCGGTATAATCTTAAGCTCTTGGGCGTGTCACATACGTCCGCACTAACTTAAAATACCCTGTACTGCAAGTGATGTAGGATATAAAAAGTACATTAAATATGCTTTTCTGCTCCTTTCCAAACTAATGTAAGCGGTTAAGATCGTATATAATTTCCATGCTTGTTTTATAATCGATTACCCGTGTATTCGGTTTTTACAACTCATGCGTCACAATAATTCTCTTCTCTTAATAAGAAATACGCACACAAAGAAAAACCCCAGTAGTGGTTAGGTGTAAAGAGAAACAGCCGGAAAACGAAAAATGTAAACAAGTTTAGAACGTGTCGTGCCTTCTTTCTCTAAAAGTTCTGACGAATATTATGATGAAAACAAAAACATGAGAACCGGTCAATACAAACGCATACTCATGCTTAAAAACACAATAGAATTTATGGAAACTAACCGAGGGGTAATAACGGAGGTAAGGTCATACAGATTGTTTAATATACGTCAGCGGCGGCGGCACTTAGAATAGCGAAAAGACAGACAATCAAAGTGAAGTGAAGTGAAAAAAAAAACAAAAAAACAAAAAAAAAAAAAAAAAAAAAAAAAATAAGCATCTATGTGTTTTTATTGTTTCTAAAGCGTGGAAAAAAAAAAAAAAAAAAAAAAACAAGAAAACAACAATGACTTTTTGGTTTCATATTCAAGCGCTTAGAACACGTTCTTTAATAGTTTCTTAGAACAGTTTGTAGCAAGTTCTTCGTCTAAAGTAGTATAAAAGTTGTTTTTTTGCTTTTTTGTTTTTTTGTTTTTATAAAGTTAAAGAGTTTTTTTAAGTGTTTTAATTACCTGACATATGTGATGGTTATTGACTTTTCAGAGTAAGAAAATATTATAATAAAAAAAATGTTTAAGAATTTTTTTTCTTGATCATATTGTTTTTATTTTTTTTGTTTTTTTTGTCCAAATGATGAGTATCTTCACGAAAATATAACTTCTGCTTACTTTAAGACAAAAAAAAGGAAAGAAAACCTCAGACATTATCTAATAGATTCGTATATCTGTTACAAAAAAAAAGAAAGAAAGAAACATTACAACAACAATAATAAAAATAAGTAAAATAAAAAACAAAAGAAGTGACTTGTATAATAATAATGTGCATGCAAATACATACACACACACATATATATATATACACATAACATATATACCCTAAACAAAGCAAAGTAAAAAGCGAAGCAAAAACAAAACCACCTCATGTTTAGTGATTGTTATGTATGCACAAAGCGATTCAAAAGCAAAACCAACAACAACAACAACAACAACACAATATATTACTACTGGCTAACTTTAAACACACATATGCATAAACATATGCTTATATGCATACATCTATGCATACTTATGGCTATAGTAAATCGTATATATATATATATATATTTTGCACATACGTATATGCATACATTGTATGGTTGAATGGTCGGACGATCAGTTGGACGGTTGGTTGTTTGGCTGGTTAGCTCTGCTGCTGTTTTGAAAAATGTAGGTCAGTACGATGAAGTGCAGATTTTACGTCTAAACATGCAAATATAATCACACATACACGTGTACACTCATATATAACTTAAAACATGTTAACTTAAATATACACAACAGCGACGACTTAGTTAAGACAAAAAATAAATATAAAAAAAAAAAAAAAAAGAAAAAGCGAAAATTATACAAAAACCACAAAAATAAACAACCAAAGACACATCACACACTGACTAATATTCAATCATTGCTTAGAGTTACATCTACAAGTGTGAGAATAAGTGTGGTTGATTTATATACGTATGTGTGTGCGTGTGTGTGTGTGTGTGTACGTGTGTACGTGTGTGCTTCTACACGCCTGTGCGAATGTGTTAAAAAAAAGAAGTTGAATGAACTTCTATAAAGAGAAAAAATGTTGTAATCGGAAGGACGTTCACTAAGAAAATGGAAAATAATAAAAAGAGGAAATAATCGCACAGTGTTTAAAAGAGAACAAATTATTTCTCAAATATGTACAAATTGTAGAAATTGTAGAGATAATCTTGATTGCAAAAGATTTAGATTTTTATTTGATTTAACTCATTAGTTAGACCCTCTAGTCATGGTGGATGTCAAGTGATTTCTCTCAATCTTCCACGTCGGGTGCTTTTTCATCAAACGGTCTGGAGTACTCTGGAAAAAACCACTCCTTAAATGCAAATGGGCGTGGAGTGGAACAGAACACCTATGGCAAAGTTGATCTTATCTGCAATGTTTTTTGGTCCACCTAGAAGTCGTCTGTTAAGTGACTTGTCTATCAATACCTTTCCTTTCACTTTTTTTAGCTTCTGAACCCGTTGCTATGCGTATGTTGGCATTTTATTTCTCAAAATTGTTGCCATTGCGTACTTGAGAGTATTGTGGCTAGCTTAGCCTGCTGGAATGAAGAAGACGGCATTTTATTTCCCTTCAATCAACATCGATAAATTTCTATCGTAGGCCTTACAAATTCTACACCCAACTCTGTCTAAAGGTAGCACAAAGCATGGAGCATAGAATTTCTGGTTCCACACTTTTACAAAATTTACGAGCAACTCCGCTAATACATCAGCTCTACATCGAGTACCATGTCTACGAAGGCGTCTTAATTTCTAAGCCTGTTTTTGTTGGGTGAGCTAAGAATCTTTACAAGCAATGTGCAAAGCGGCAAAGTAGAAAAGCTTTTTAGCAAGTTAAAAAGTTATAGCCACGCCTTTAATTGTAAAAGCTTGCAAAAGTCATTATTAGTATGCAGCTCCTCCTCAGAAGATAGTAAAAGTCTTAAGTGTTCTCGTAAATTCTTTTCTCAAATAATTTCTATTTGGCGATCAGTCCCCACTGTTGTATTAGTAATTACAGCCCAACAGTCCATTGTTCCTTGTTACGATGGTAAACCTTACTTTCCATAAGAACCCACAAAGGTGGGACACAGTATCTGAATCGACGTGAGTTAAACTTACAGCTAAAGCATAGTTAATTTTCTTGTCCTATCACACAACTGAACATAGTATTCCTCACTTATTTTTACCCTAAAGTAGAAAAAATTATACCTTGTTGCCATCTAATGAAGAGTTTTCAGTGAGTTTTCATTTACATGGGCTGGTGGCTACAAGATAATTCCATCCTATTTATGTTTTCCTTAACTATTTTGTTAGTAAACCGAGATTGTATTTTTTACGGATTTTACACTGGAACTATTTAAACCGGTTATATCGCCGATTTTTTAAAATGGGCGGTTATATAGAGATTAGTCATAAAACTGATCCGATGCAATATATTTTCATTGCTAGTCATCTTTATGCTGAAACAAACCAATCTGACAAATCTCATCGAAACATCTCGAATATTACGACCTGTAGCTTGGACACAAAAAGTACAAGGATCAGCATATTGTAAGGTGCTAACTATACCATGTTTTTGATAGGTTTCTTCAATATACGCAGATAGATGTTGTAGGATTTGTAGGAAATAAGAAATTCCTATAAATTGACCGCGCCCTCATTCGTAAGCCCCTTTATAAAATGCATGAAGACATTACAAAATCTTGGATTAATATATAACCAGCACATTTATTTTGCATATGAGGCCCACTGTTCCTCATATTTTAATAGAATTTAAAGGATGTAAACACAAGTTTTTCAAAAAGAAATTTTTTTTTAAATCCAGTTTTCCTTTAGATTATTCCCATAATTAACTACAAACAAATAAAGGGGTCGTTCGCATTCCCAACTGATTTATTTATCAAAAAAAAAAAAGAAAAAAGAAAAGAAAAACTTGCATACAATAATTATTTTTTATTGTTTTTCGTAATTCATCAAAATGCTTGCCATCGCCCTAAAGAAGAGATATGTTAACGTTTGTTTTCATTTACATAGTACACTAATCTATATTTAAGTGATACTCATAAAATTCAGCTTGACACTAGAGGCGAAAAAGTTGCAATTGCACACTGACTTGAAATGTTGTCAAAGTACCTTAATACAAATTGACAGACATACAAGTTTCTAAAGAGCATTTTATTGGAATGGATTTGCATTGAAATATCAGAACATTGTTTAGAAGAGCGAAAAAGGATAAAAAAAAAAAATTAGGATTGAAAGTGTTGCTGCAGGCCACCTTGCGCTATTATCAACTTTGTATGATTCATGTCATAAATCGCAGAATCTTAGTCAGCAATTTTCTCGCAAGCTTTGCCCGGAAACTGGAACAACAATATCATTGTATAAATACATTAAATTTGAATTTCTCAACTATAGCACAACCGCGAGCAAAACAAGTAAGAAAATTACATTCGGTCGTGATCGAATCTTTGATACCCACCACACTTATCGTAAAAGGACAAAAACAGGAAAAAAACTAAATTTTCATATTCTATAAGATAAAGTGGGCGCGGCTGATTGTTTCTATTTGCAAAATAAAAGTTGTTTTCGTATGGGCGTGTGGGCATTGTAGGCGTGTCCTTGGAAATGTTTAAGTCAATTCAAAATTCTTTGGCAAATTCGTAAGCGATCTATTCATTTGCGCAGACAGACAGATGGATAGGCGACCAGACGAACATGTTTAGGTGCATTCCATATTTGATACCGATCAAGAATTTATATACTTTATGGGGTGCTTGAAGATTGTTACTGCGTGTTATAAAGATAGTGAAAAAGAATTTGTTTTTGATACATCATAATATTGGTTAGACGTGGTTAATTTTTCCCATTTCTATGCTGGTACTACAGCATCGCCCCCAGAATGTGCGTTTAAATTTTTATATATTTATCGGCCGTAGTTTACGAGTAATAATCAAAAGCACATTTTTTTTTTCTTTGAAAAATAGATGTGTTCCTAGTTTAAGTGGTGCTGGGGTCGTGCCCTTCCACCGATTTGGCACATTTTCAATACCAACCTGCGTACAAGAACTGTCAATGTGGCTGCCAACTTAAAATCGATAGCTTTATGTATGCGGCCAGGAGAATGTTTACAGCACATATTACACAGACGGACAGACACATAGGCGGGCATGCTTACATCGATTTCGAGTTTGATGTTGGTCAAGAAAATCTGATTTTTTTTCCAGGCGTTGCAAATGTCACTCGGTCGCTCAGACGGATATATCTTTTTACGATTGCTTCATATTGATAAAATCGAAATCAAAAAATATGCGGAATAAAGGAATAAAGGAATTTAAGCTATAAACGAAAGCAATAACATTTCAATTATTCCCAGGATTTTCTTAAGTGATCGAGAGTCACATTGTTTGTGTGATTTGTTATAAAAAAAAAGGTAAGTTAAGATTAAGGTTAAAGATCAAAGCCTTCTAAACAAAAAAGGCTTTATTTGTTTGTGTGTGCTTTTATTACCGTAATCAAAGTGCAAACATCACGCAAAGAAGGAATAAGTACGAGAAGAGGTATCGGAATCGATAATTTCAAAAATTTATCGCAGTTCAAATCGATTAAAAGAGCTATGCAGTAAGCAAGGCAAACCTTTTTTCCACTGGTGGTCTAATATTTTATTGTCTACTTTGTCCGCCTGAGTGACCGAGTAATCCAAGGATTTTGATAAACAACTCCTCGGTCATGAGTTTAAATTTCACGTTCGGTAGAGTGCTTTAACTCTTTAGTCTTAGAATATATTTTATTTATTTCTTTGCCTAAATTAATCATAATAATAATAATATTGTCTACTTTACGTATAGAATGATCTGTGTTATGTATATGTAGAATGATTTGCCAGAACCCTCAAAATTCACTTCAGTTCCCGTAACGACTTTATCAACTTATCCAAATTTTTTTATTAAATCATCTTTTGGGGATTGCTTCTAACGGCAGCAAATACAAATTCAGCTTAAGCAGTCTTGTTATGGTAGACAATGTCTTGTGTCGCTGCGTTCTTGTTTCGCTGTGAACAAACGCACTATCAACTTGGGAAACGCTTTCGCATAAAATAGTGAACATCGTTCCTTGCTTAAATTGGATTATCTGCTATCTCTTGGAACTTCACATATATAAATTTTCAAGATAAATTTTCAAGATGTTTTCTTACGGAACCAAGCCGTTTAGGCGTCCACTGTGGTGAACAATGTCCTTACGATCTCCTTTAAGATCAGAACATCACCGGAAGCTTATTCCTTTTGACTGATGACAGTTCCAGAATAACTTTATCAGCCCGCCTTTGCTAAGCATAAATGAAATTTTTTCCCATTTGTTTATTGCTGTGAAACTAAGAGAAGTAACGTCACTTAAACGACTGTAACTCGTAAGCGAATGATTGAAGTGATATGGAGTTTTTACAGAAAATAATTTTTAATTTATTAATGCTAACATATATGTGTATGTTGCTCACCAATGTGTTTTTCTTTGGGTCCTTCGGAGTTACGAAAACATATCAAAAACTTGAATGAAATTAATGCCTATTTATCAAGAAGTAACGATTGTTAGTCGTTTTCAATGTTTCCCTTTTAGGTATTGACATGATTTACTGAAGTCGAGCGTCTGGGTGATCGATTCTATTTTATGTCAAACTAACGATTAGCAACTTAAGAAGATGCTAGAGCAAGAAAGTTTGGCACTCCCTTGCCACCAAACAATGAAGCCAAAGAATCGCCATTTCAGATGATTTCAGTGCATTGAACATTCAGCGCTTTTGAATCTTGGATAAAAATAATAAAACTACAAGCGAATGAATGCTTGATTTAAAATTACTTCAAAATCTTAGTAACACAATCTATAATAAGTTTCTTAAAATCAATTGATTTGAAAAGCAAAAATTCACACTGTTTTTCCACCCAAGATTAACAACAACCCACAAGCAGTCTCAACCGCACATCAAACAAATAATATAACGAAGGTGTTAAAAAAAAAGTCATAATCAAGTAGTGGCGGCGCTAAAATTAAGATTCTTTTGAAAACACTTAAACGACTTTAGAATATGACTAAGAAGCATATCAAAAAGAAAAAGAAAAAAACTGCAAACTAATACTGTAAGCAAAAATTCTCGAAAAACATATTCACATGATATCTAGAAAAGAAAACAAAACAGAAAAATTGAGAACGAAAACTTAACAATAATTCGAGTAATAATAATAAAACCTGTTTAACCGCAAGAGACCAATGAACGATATGTGTTTTAACATTAAGTAGCAAAAATGAGGAAAACAAAAAAAAAAAAAAAATGGAATTACATGGAAATGTATTTAACGGATGCCGGTAGATTTATTGTCAAGACAAATGTGGAACAGTAAACGGTCAGTCACATCACACACAAAATACAAAACTAGAAATTATTTAATTAGAATTTTATATGAAAACAACTTGTACGTATTACATACGCACATACACTTAAAAGGGATTAAAAATTTCAAAAAAAAAAAAAAAAAATACATATATATACATATATATATATATATATTCACAGATTTCCTTAAACGGATAACGAAACAGTAAAAAATACTAAAATTATATATGTACGTGTGGACCAATGCAGTTTGGAAAAGGTTAATAGTTCGAAAACCCAAAAAAAAAAAAAAAAAAAAAAAAAAAGTTGAAATTTTATGATTTCTTAGTATCGTCCACAACCGGTCGAAAAGAACTTTAATGTGTTCACGTTACGGCTTTTCAAAGTTATACATAACGGTTTATATATGACCCTGAGCATAAAAAAAATTTCAAATTTTACAGAAACATAAGTCATTTCTGTAGAATTCCAGAATAAAAAAAAAAAAAGAAGAAAAATATATTCAAGATTTGTTATGCTTTTCATTATCTAAGTGCGTGTGTCATTGAGATTTTCATAAAGCAACGTTTCACTTACCTGCCTGTCTGTATAAAAAGTTTAGATTAGATTGCATAAAATTTGCATTAGTTTCATGTTCTTTTATCGATACCGTCACAGTCTATATGTATAGCGTCACTTTTAAATGCTAAGCGTTTTGCATCGATTAAAAAGTCAATGTTTTTAAATTTATGTAATTCTGCCGCAAAACCAATTTCAGAGAAATTTCTAATGAAGTGATTCTTGACTGCAAGCGATGCATTTAATGTACGTTATATACACACAAACACACACATTATCGAAAGTATACATTTGCCACAAGTGAGTAAATTTTATGAAGACTGAAGAAAGAAGAGCACGTTCACCTTATAACAAACATCAATAATCGCTACCCACTTATAGTAGGAATACGAAAATATGTTAATTGCGATTATGCAAGCAAGCAAGGAAGCCGCCGCGGGTTTGCAAGTTCTAAGTAAAAGATTACATTTTTCAGCTTCAATCCTAGCAATAGATTATTGCATAAAGACAGTATTACTTCACATATTCTTTCCCAAGCAACTCCCGTGCAATTTATCGCTACGCCACTTTGCCATGCCAACCTAAAGGGTGACGTGAGGTGATTAAAGAGTTAAGCTTACTGCTTAGCGATTTTGCCGAGAGAGACCAAAATAAAAAAATACATTCATAATAGATCTGGATATGTTGTATACTATCAGTGAAATCCTAGACTTTTCTTGTAATCTCTCAGTTAAGCTGCTCCCAATTTTTGCTCATTTGAGGTTTGCGAACATCTGGATCAGTTAGCGTTATATGTAACAATACCTTCCCTGTTGAATAATTCAATGGTTTTCTTTGGTTTCCTTAACTGTCACTACTGATAATTAGGTGCTATCATGATGCCCGCGTTTTCTGACAGCCTGTCAACAACCAACTAAGAAGCTAAGCACATTCTTTGTGACCTTCCTTATAAGCTACAGAGTTTCCGCTCGCTCCCATCAAGTCTTTCTTGCAAAAGTTTTGAAGTTGCTTAACAATTCTGCAATCTATAAATTTATATGTAAGAGTGGACGCATTGGCAAAGGATTGCGACCAACCATTCAATGGTCGCGCTTTCAAATCTCAAGTGCCGTAGAGTTTTCAATACCCTCGACCATATCATCTAAGTTATCCGGCAGCCTTTAAATCCATACATTGCGAATGTATTTACAAAGTGCGTAGACAACAAATAAATAGACAAGTAAATGTATTTAGACAAATAAGTAAGCGATTCGGCCACAATTAAACAACAGTTGAATAAATTTGAGTTAAACATTAGGACTAAATGAAAAGATCACAATCCATGTGCAAACAAAGAAGTAAAAAAAAAAGAGATCTAATAAAGAGACATACTCGCAGTCAGTACAAATCCAGGCTAGGAATGAACCACTAAACCGAGGCAACAAGCCGACAAGTGTGAACATTAAATTATTTTTTTGCGAATCATACGAAGATTTAAAGATTCGAAGTTAATTTATATCTGGCAGGTGTAGGCAAGGTACGACCAGGAACGGATTGAAAAATCTCATAATTATATTAATATTGACTAAGTTTATGACAATAAAATTTCTGGAAGAACGGTTAAGAAGCTGTAAGTTAATCCCTTCTAATGAGACCGGGCAGTCGATTGTAACGTTCATTAGCTGAATACGCTCATGGCCTTTTTATTACATATGGATCTTCAAGCTCTGTCGATCGCTGACTTAGCTTTGAGCTGCTTTTTCGATAATCTTCAGCATTTAATTATCAAGAGATCTATAGAGTGAATATGACGCTAATGATTCCAGTTCAAGCTCACGTTGATACACAATTTATTTCTTAATATTTTCTAAAAATTTTACTTTTTTTTAAATCTTTACTTAGCTTCTTGAGTACTGTGGACGAAATACGTGTATTTTCGAGGGGATCCTGCGGTCAGAAATCACGAATAACTACAAAAAAACTAAGCAACTTATCGAAAGTTTTGTGAACGGGAGATTTTAAACTGTGCATATATATATACGTTGAGTTACTGATAGGAAAATAACTCAGGATAAAACGAAAATAAATTCGTATCTTAATTTGAAAGGTCCTTGATGCGTATTTACAAAGTTGGCAATCCTCCTTTTTTTTTTTTGTTCAAGTGAAATCGTATTTTTCCCCTTTTCACGTCTTCTAAATAAACTAAGATTCTTTGCAAAAATTACCTTTTTCGTTGATAGTTCCATCAGAGTCACTTTCCGAATAGTTTTCAGCTTGGGAAGACGTGGGAAAAATCCACCTTTCATTATATTTTTCTGCCCGTCTGTCCGTCTTATTTTTTGCGAATAACTTATAAATCGTAATTTTTGATGTTTTTCGATGAAACGACTTGTTTTTACCCGAGGATCAAAGCTATTGAAAATAGTTCGGAACAGTCCACTTTTTCGACTTCTCCACATATATAAATTGCGTAATACTTAGAATTGAACGACAAAAATCACTTAGTAGTAGTAGTAGTTAGACATTCTATAATTTGGTGTGGAAATATTTGGGTCGGATAGGACAATTTTTTGAACCCCTCACCATTCCTACGGAAACTATTTTTCTTGGAGACGATTAGTTTCTAACAATAATTTGACATAAAAATTAACATTACGATTTTGGGACAAATAAGTCAATTTTTCGGACTCCAGGATTTTGATGGAAAAGCTCGTATACGTCAAAAGGACGAAGTTTTAATATTTTATGATGAGTCTGGGTCCTTTTTTTGTGTATTAATAAGAAAATCACAGAATGACTGTATTAGATGTATTAGATGGCTCGGTGGAGGGTTTCTAAACGACGGCCTCGCCCGACTGGATCATTGCTGCTTACTGTGACGAGTTATATGAATAACTGTTGAATTGTGTAGCGTAGTTAATGGTGCGCTGCGACCCATTAAAATTGCTTTCATTTGTTTTTATCAAATTTAGCACAGCTGTGGTCAGCGGTAATATGTATTTTCAAAACACCGGATTGGTAAATCTAAGAGAGGGAGAGTGAGAGAGCGATAGAGGAAGCTAGAGAAGAGGAAAATGAAATGATAAAAAATGTGTTGCAGGGTTTAATTTTGCAGGAGATTGGCTCTCTTGGTCCTAATATTTCAAGAAACAATGAGGTGATCCGGATTTCTTGATAAAGGGAAAAAACGCGCTTGATCTGCGTTTGTTAGAAAAGCAGAGCAATGTGATCCGTCTTGCTTTGATAGTAGTCACTTTACTCTAGTTTAATACGTTACCCTGCATTATAATAGAGCAACCATTGTTGGTGCCATTCATCATTTCTAAATTTCATTGTGAATGCCTTTAAATCTTCATTGGTATAGTGTATAGGTTACTATGAAAGGTAGATAAATTTCTCTCTCTCTCTCTCAAATCTCTGCTGTTTGTAGCACATTCTTGCATTTGTGCAATCACAAGACGAATAAGGCTTTTCGCACATTGGAAAACAAAAAGTAATTTATCTGAAATATTTTCAAAGGTACGAAACGTCGCACAGTGTATTCGTTAGTCTTAGATTGGGGCTTGCTTCATTTTTCACTGCCTAGTAAACTTAGAAGAAAGAAGATATAGAGATATTCGAATTTTTGTGACACGAACACTGAGCTCAACATAACGACAAGTACAGTGAGATCTGATTATTTATCTAATGAAAACAAAAAAGTTACCTAAATCATCCGTCAAAAATCGATGGTTTTTCTTGGACCAAAGTAACTATATATAACATAGGCTTTATTATAAGGCGACTATATAACTGCTCGTACTTTAGCGAGAATCAGACATATATGAAAAGTAATGACCCATAAATATAAATAAAATATAATATATAATATATAAAATATATTTTAAACAATATGCAATATATAATAAAATATGTAATATATATATATAAAATAACTTATATATTATATATTATATAAAATATAAGGTCATTCATTTTGTGGTTCCGAAAGTAAGCGTATATAAAACACACTTCTGATTGAGATTGAATTCAACTTTTTTTTCAATATAATGTTTGGACCTTGCTATTATTTATGGAATACTATACACACATACTTGTGCAGCGTACAGAGTTAGATAAAACTCATTATCAAAACAATGCACCCAATGATTGCTTTACGTGCATGTGGGATAAAGCTCGAATTTGTTTAAACAACAAAACACATATGATGTTTCTAAAGGACTTTTATGCGTTCGAGGTAGTTTTTTGGGCTGAAAATTTCACTGTTGAACAAAAAAAATCGAATTGCATGCCATTTACCATCAAAGAAGTATAGCTGATCTTTTGCGCCACAGATTAGATGATTTCCACTTGGGCGATGTGTGTGGTTTCAACAAAATGTAGCAATATACCTTATATTTGTGATATAATCACCTTCTTAAGAGGAAAGTTCAATGACTATGTAATCCCCAAATATTCCAATGTGATCTTGTCACCAAGATCATGCTATATAACCCCATTGGACTTTTTGCTTTGTGGATATACTAAATCATTGATTTACTAGAAGAAACCAGACACCGTCAATTCGCTTATCGTGTTGTCGGCAAAAGAAGAACGGATTCATGTGGAAAAGTGGTTGAAAATCGGTGTCCCAGAATTGCATTTTTACACAAGATCATAGGCAGCCATTTACATTAAATTATTTTTAAATAAAAATACTATGAACCGATATCTAAAATAAATCATTGGATGGATGACTCTATATATTAAGTGATTGCATGTATTTTAATCACTTTTTTACTTGAAAAAGGCTTTTAATAAAAACAAAAAATTGATACAATATTTATTGGCCAACATACTTTCGATCACTTTCTATAACTTTTTCCCGCCTTTCTGGCAAATATGTCGATACCGTGGAGAAAAAACAATAATGGTTTGAAAGCGATCAATCCATCGACTCATTTTCGCACTTCTTCAACATTTCGAAACCGAGTGCCAAACCAAGCCATGTTGGAGCAACTTCAGCAACATGTGGGCAAGCTTTGTTACCGCTGTTACCTGTTAACCGCTATTGCTGGTTTTTTTTTTTGCAACAACACATTGTACAACACATTGACATCGGTGGGCTTCTGTAGTAACGGTTTTATTCTTTTTTAGCAGCTTGCAATACACCACATCTTGCTGATCCCATCTTATGCGCAGCAAAACGTGCTGTAGATGATGACTCTCCTGGACTGATCCATAATTTTCCGCTACAGAAAGATCCCCTCTTTCTGCTTGGAAGAGGATGAAATCGCGACGTTGAAACGGTTCGAAATGGTATCTTCAGTCAATTCGTATGGTAGCCATTTTCGCTCGCTTGGACCGTTCCCATAGCAACTGAACGTCTAGAAACATTTAATTCATCAACTGCTATGCCGGTCATAATTTCTTTGAAAGTTTGAGCTGGGTTTGCGTCCGATAATTCTTGCAATTCATTGCCTTCAACATTTTTTGGTCCTTCAGGCCGCTTTTTGTCAAATTGACGTTAATATCATCATTTGTAAAATATTGAAACCAAAACCAATGATTGAGATAAGATGGGGCAGCATCACGATAAGCTTCCAAAAAATGTAGCTTTGTCAACAAATTTCCGAAATGAATTCCGAAAATGTAATTTTGAGTGTTTCATGGTTAGCGTCTACATGCACTTGATAACTCAGCAATATTATATGAAAACTGTTATTTTATGTAGAAAAAGGACAAAGCCATTGATGCTTTGCATTACCTTTTTATTTTCACCAATAGATGCCATTGATCAAAATATATTATATAATATATAAAGTTAACATAAAAGTAATGTACAATATATAAAATGTAATACACAATGTATATGACATAATATATAATATATAGAGTACAGGTACTCCTTTCTTGTGAACAGTATTTAACTGCGTAGTCATTACTTTACTAAATCCTACGTTTCTTGGAACTTTTTACTTAAACATCTCTGTCGGAAATATGCGGCAATTGTATGCTGCCAAGCAAAGAAAAACCGCAGCAAGAGTAAAACAACAATTCAAACAAAGTGGTACGATATCTGCCTTTAAACATAAGTTGTAGATCTTGTAGATTAAATTACTTTATAAATCACTAAGCGACTTAAAAAACTTCCCGCATTCATCTTAATTGTAATTTTCTATCAATTAACCTGAATGCATCGGAAAGAAGATGAAACCTAAAATTTAGCAAAATATTCCAAAGGAAAAATGAAGAAAAGCAAATGAAAAATAAATAAACTAATTTAAGTTCATAAACAGGCCATAAAATACTGCAACAAAGTAATAGTTTGTAATGTACATGCATACAATACAATAACAGAAACAGATGTAAAAATTTATAAAAAAAATTGTTAGTGGCTGTAATAGAAGCAGTCATTCAACTGTAATGTAAGGAAAGCAATAACAAAGCAAAAGTAGCAGCAGCAACAAGTAGGTAAGCAAGTAAGTAAGTAAGCAAGCAAGCAATAACAAACAATTGACCTAGTTTTTAAGACGACAACAAACGAACGAAGCCAACGTGCACTGCGAATACTCGCAGCAAATAATCTTGAGCCAAGTCGGGCTCTGAAACCAACGCCAAATTAACAAACTAAGCTAGCAACGCGATGAGTGAGTAAAATATAAGCGAGAGTTAAATGAAATGTGTACAAATGCATATGATTTCGTTTTTATTCTCCCGTTCCATACTAGCACTAAACTCAACCATGCAAACGAACAATCATTCATTCATTCATCCATCCTACCATCTATCCATCTATCCATCCGTCCGTCCATCCATCCATCTATCCAGTCATCCATTTACATGCATCCATTCATTTAAAGCAAACACTAAGCCATCGATCTAACCAACTAAAGTCAACCAACAACCAGCCAACCAACCAAGAAGCAATTGACTTGATTTACACTACAGACATAAGCTTTTCGGTGTATTGATAATGTTCAAATGCAGAATATCAGCAACAGCGACGACTGAAATCGAAAACCAACTTAATAAAAAACGTAAAAAAAAAAAAATTATAGAAAAATTGTAAAAATCTTTTTTCTTACCTCCGCATATTATTTTACTCCACTACCAAGTCATCTAGAAAAAATAGCGGTAAAAAAAACGAGTATTTTTTCATTTAAGAAAAATTTCGTGGCAAAAACGTAAAATTACTTGAGAACGCCTTTTTAACACCTTTCCTAAATATTTTTATAATTTTCTATAGATAAAAATCAACGAACTTATGCAAACAATTATTTCTTAAGAGTCGGTTTTCAACATATACATTATAGTGTCTTCGCTTCCTGTCTCTCGCCTTGAGTCGTCTTGTTTCTTCTTATCTCTTACCGTCTTGGCACCATTGCTCTTGTCCCTCTTCATGCCGTCTTTTCGTCTACTCTTGTTTTTTTTTCTCTCGCTCTCTCTCTTTCTCTTTGAAGGTATCGTCTTCCCTTGCACACCCTCCTCTCGTCTCGTTTTGTCTTCTCCCGTCTGATCTACTTTCGACGATTCTCGTCGAGTCCTGTCTTATCTTGTTCATCCCTTCTTGTATTGTATCTTCGTATATTGCATTGTCTCGTCATTTCTAGTCTCGAACTGTCTCAATTCTACCCACTTTTCTCTCCTATTGCATCCCGAAGACAACTGTGGTCCTTCGCTTTGTCTTGTCTCGTCCCTTCTTGTCTTTTCTCATCTTGTGTGGTGTAGTCTTGTCTCGCGTCATCTTGTCTTATTTCTTCTTGTCTCTTCCCATCTTCTATCGCCCAGTCTTGTCCCGTCTCGCCTTGTCTCGTCCCGCTTTGTGTCGTCTCGTGTTGTCCCGTCTCAACTCATCTCGTTTCGTATCGTTGTATTGTTTTCATTTGTGTCGTCTCACCACGTCTCCAATATTCTCATTGACTCATGTCTTCGTTTGCTTTATCTCGTCTTATCTCGCCTTTCCCCGTCTTGTCTTGTTTCGGCTTTTCTTATATCATATGTTTTCCTTTCTGATCTCCTCCTGTCTCGTCTGATTTGGTCACCTCCCCTCTTGCGACTCCCACTTTTCTCTAATTCCGCCTTCTCCACTTTCCCGCTGCTCTTGTATCTCGCCGACTTGCATCTTGTCTTATCTTGGGTCCCTTACTTTCGTCTACCCTGTTACGCTTTACCAAGTCTCAACTCTTCTCCGTCTTCCTGTCTTTCGTTTCGCTTTGTTGCCTTCTCATCATCTCGGTTTGTTTAGTGTTATCTTATTTTCTTTTCCTTTTCTTTCCCTTTTGTTTCTTCTCTCTTATGCTCTTTTCTTTACTTTTTTCTCCCCTTTCTTCTTCATTTGTAAAGAAAACAGGTCTGCGGCTTCTATTAAGCTTTCAAATTCCTTATTCCCCATTCTTTATTCCTTATTTTTGCTTATCGCTAAGTGTATTGTCGAACTAATAAAATCCCCAGTTTCTTTTGGAACTTTCCTTACACCTTAGATATAATTTGATAACACAATCTGGTGAACAAACATGTAAGAGATGTATATTGATGAAACGGTGCTAATTAAAAAATGTATGAATTAAATTTCACATCATTCCTAAGGACACCAAATAAGATAATGTATTAACAATGAAAAGAATCATCTAATTGGCCAATTCGTTAGTGGAAATTCTTTCTCGAAATCGTTCAATAACAAGCATTAGTTAGTATTTTAAACTGATGTTGCGGGCCTCGTCCCGAACTAATTATTGTTTACGCGAGCTCTCAGCTACGTCTAATGCATATTTAATTTTCCGCAAAGGCATTTTGCAACAAACCAATACATTTTTTTAGTTTGGCTCGAACAACGTAGAGTATATTCGCTTCGCTTGAATATATGTGTTGTGCTGGCGAATGTATAAATATTCGCACAAGTGCGAATAGTTTTCGATTTTCTTGATTTTTTTTTTCTTGTCGCTACTTACCGTTTACTGCACAACAAACGGTAGAGCATTAACAAGTTATAGTAAAACGATCTTCTTCTTCTATTATTTTTTTATGCTTCTGCTTATTGGCCAGTTAGTTCGTTGACTGCTTGGGGCTCAAGCATGTCTCTCTCATGTCAACGACATGTTGTTCTATTTGGTTGTTGATTTTATTTTTTGGTGCTTTCGGTTTCTACTGCGGTTATTGTTATTAGTATGTCTGCCTGTCAGTGGCTGCCAGATGGAAGTTTGTGCCTTTAGAGTAACTACACTGACACAACTACAATTACAACAAACAAGAAGATTTTACGTGAAACAATGTACTAGATATGCATTTAAAACAAAAAAAAAATAAAAAACAAAAAAAGCAAAAAAAATAATAAATTTAGTAAAACTCTCGATTTCAGTTAACAGAGGTTATAGAACTTGATGCGGAGATCCGATATGTTTTCTGCTTGCTATCTAACCATCTATCTAAGTGTCTGGCTGTATCGTTGTTTATCATTTCGTTTTTTTTTTTTTTTTTTGCCGTTCTTTATGCATGTGCGGAAAGAAAATGTATGCAAGTAAATAATGTTATGCTACGTTTGCTTTGTTATTCCAACTTTTTCTAAAGTACTCCGCACTGAGGCGGTTCATGGAATTAAACAAAAAAAAAAAACAAAAAAAAAACAAAATTCCTTTCGCATATATTAAATTATTTTAGAAAAATCTCTTTTTGACCAAACTTTTGATTTTCTTGTTGTTAGCAAAAAAAAAAAAATAAATAAATAAAGAAAACACAAAAAAGTCTATCACCAGCAATTGCCGGTGTTACTGTTGCACTGCTTGTTGTTGCTGTTGATGTCATTAAATGTATGTCAACAAAAAATTAACGCGCAAATAAATCAGTTTCTCACCCTCGAATAAGATGATTCGTGCTTACACTATGACTGACTGCCTGAGTGACTTATGCTTTAAAAGTAAAAAAGGAACAAAAAATGGTAAACAGAAGCATTCATCTACCGAGAATATGATGATGTGAAAATGAAAATAGATTCTTCTTTTTTCGGTTTTGTTGTTTTCGTTATTTTTTTTTTGTTTTTTTTTTGTTTTTGTTTTTTAATTATATTTTCATTTTTGCATTTCTTAAGCCTGAGATTGATGCCACAAATTGGTTCACATGTCTTTTGATGTAATATTGTATGGAATGATATGAGTTTCGTGTTTCATTTACAAACTTTATAAAATTTATATATGTATATACATATATAAAATGCAACAACAAAAACAATTGAGTCCACCGTCATTAATGTAGAGAGGAACATTAACAAAACCGAAAGTGAATTTTATTTAGACTTTATTTCTTTCTTAATTTTAACGCTTAAGCAACATACAAAGCGATGTTCGAAAACCCAATATACGGGGTGTGCGAGTTGATTAAGTCATATAGCTAAGTGCTTGTGTGCATGCAAGTGTATATTAACGCACATACAATTGCATATTATATGCTACATGCAATGCTTTATTGATTGCTGAAATTCTTACCAACATTATGCTGTTAGTCATCTTTTCGGTTTATCAACACACTAAGAGTTTAGTGTGCCGGTGCAGGCAACCAAAATGAATATGATGCTAATGTTTCGTTAATTAACTGCAAATTACATTTATAAATACAATAATGTATGGGCTTTGCCATTAATATTTAATATGCGCGCCTATGCAATGACATATTTTTGCAAAATTTTTACATTTTTTTATACTGCGCAGCAGCAAACGATGCATAAACTTCAGACGCTTGTTCCCAAACAAAAAAAGGCATTGAGGGTTCACGCATCTTGGACTTAGTCTCAGAAAAAAAGGCATTCGGGTTAGTGCTATCTACTGATCGATCCTTTAATTGTCCGTCCTGTAGATTTAAAAAAAGGCACGATCTTTATTACTGAGACTAAGTCCAAGATGCGTGATCTTTCTACAGCTTTTTTTGTGTGATAATATTATAAGAGATAGGTCACCAAACAGCAAGGCTTACACGATCTCATGCCGTTTCGAGCATGTCCTTATCTTAAAAGTGCTTTCGGATTGAGTTATTGCCTATCCAATCTTTAAAGTGCGACACACTGCGTTACATAGTGTTCAAGCCCATATGTTTATATCAAACACTATCCTTTCCAACTCATCTGAATAGGATCATATGTTATCATAACTGGATTGCAAGCAAGTTGCCCCTTTTCCCTTCAGTGTTCTACTATATTATGTTATATTCTCTCTTAACACCTTGTAGCCATCATATCTTTAATGACTAGGTGAAACGCATCAGTTCTATTCGACAATCTCACCCAAGGTGGTTAGCAGCGATCTATGCAGCATTACATAGATTAATACTCCTATACCTTGATTCTATCAAAATCAGATGTTCGACATGAGTAACGTTCGATTTTGTTCTTTTCACTCATAGTTCGCCTGGTCGTAGGGTTCTTAGTACGTTTCATAACCTCCCCTGTAAGTTTGCGAAATCTTAATAACACTCAATGACAGTCATCACACATATATTTGTAATTCGCTAAAGTCTATTGGCTGCTACTGTACTGGTTTATTATGCGGATAACTGGACCAAGTTCTCAATAGTTTCAGTCGTCTAGCCGTAATGTGTATGCTGATGCTGAGCCGAAATATTTGATGATGATATTTCGGAATTAAAATTATATATGCCAAGTAAATTTTTTCTACCGATCTTCCCGATAAGCTATCAACTTTTACAGTTCGATGGACAAAAAAAGTCAGACTTAAACCTCTTTTTACAGTTGATGAGGCACTAAGTAAGCTAGAGGATTGAAAATAATTTTCTAAAACCTCCTACCACATTATAGCGTACAAGCATTACACCGTAAGTTCATCGGTATAAAATTTATGATCATTGATTAAAATAAATGCTGTGATAAGAGTTACTTGCTGTTACCCAGTCAGGAAAGGCCTGCATTGACTTGGACAATGATAACTTGACCATTTGGCTCCGTAGGGTGAATAGCAGATTCATAGTGGACAATAAGTCAACACCTCGCAAACTAATATACTATTGATGCAAGGCACTATGTCAATACACGAGAGCTGCACAATAATATTCGAACATATCACCCTTCCTCTTCTTAAACTACAATACATGTACCAAATTAACTTTTCCACTTCTATTCTGAAAAGAGAAAATTCAGCTGCGCGCCGCCAATGTTATGGGGTACGAAAATTTAGTTCTTCTCTTTTTTCTTAGAACCATGGTCATGGGTCACGACTGAATATAATTTTCTTACTTGCTTTTAATAAGACGGTTTTGAACGGCAAGCAGATCGCGCAGCGTGGTCTGCCTCTCGTAAAAGTCTCTTAAGCTAAAAATTATAAAACTCGAATCCTTTATTTCACTTACTTCAATTTTTTTTCGATATTATCTCACCTTAGTTTACAATTGCTATACGTAGCACATAGTTGTGATATTTACCTAAACTTACTACAATCGCAAGAGAATGGCATAAAATTGCCTACTTAACGGCTAATAAGGTAAGTGGATATGCCAAACGTAAACAGCTGATTAACTGTAAATGCAAACAAGTTTTCACATATTTATCCGTGCATACAGCGAATAATATATAAACGCAGTAATTCAAGTAATTAATGACAAGCGCGATTTATGTAAATGTGTAAAAGTGTGCGTGCGTATGCGCAAAAGCATCAAAATAAGTCAAGTAAAATGTTTATAAAATTTTTATTGAGCTTTGCTATTGAGGTCACAGAGAAGATTATGATTATGAAATATTTTAGAAAAAAAAAAAAAAAACCAAAAAAGACAAGAAACAAAATTTTGATTTCATTTTATCTAAGAGGTAATTTTTGCTTCTTTTCTAATTAGATTTTAAAACGAGACAAATTGTCGCGTTTAGAATGTATAGCGAGGCAGAAAGCAAAATAAATCAAACGCAATCATTAGCATGCTTAACACGCCGCCACCATTAGCCATTCGACTAACAAAGATAACAAGTGCCAAAAAGTCAGTTGACGAAATGTCTGACCGTTCAACATAACTGATTGACTTATTTGTATTAAACGCCAACAATAACAAAAGACAACAACACTAACAATATTAAAGATTTTGAACAAACGGCTTGTTCAAAACAGAAAAAAGCAAAAAAAAAAAAAAAGAGGAAAAAAAATACAACCAATAAATCGTAATGCGGTTTTTATGTATTTTATTGCTCTCCATTAAACCATGAATAGGAACGCACTCCTCAGAGGAGAGCTAATAAGTAAACCAATGCAAGAAATACGTTTGCGCTTTGCATGTAGTTTTTCAAAAACACACTATGCTGCCTTAGCTATATAGTGCTATAGTGCTTGTGGAAAATAAGAAGTAATTTGTACAATAGCCCACTTTAATTGTTAATAAAACTAAGTACTATTGCTAGTTAGTTGTGTTGGTTTTCGAATCGAGATTTTCTTCTATTTTTTTTTTTTTTTTTTTTTTCTTTCTGCTTTAAACTCACTGGCTAAAGCATGTTAATTTTGTCATTTCCGGTGTAACTGTGAAAAATAGATTTGCTTAAGCAAAGTTATTCTCGATTAGAACAAAGTTCTGAAACGATATAAATGCCGCTGACTGTCGGTTTCTTTATGTTCTACATGATATTATATTAGCTTCTAAGAAAATATAAAAAAAGAGGAAGAAAAAATGTAAACTTGATTTTCTGTATTTAAAAAAAAAAATAAAATGCTTCTAAAATTTACATTTAACCTTGACTTAGCATACGTGAAGCCCTTTAATGCGCACATTGATTGAGTAGAAATCGTATTTCCTTTGCTTAAGCAACTGTTTATTTTGGCTTTTTATTGTCCGAAAATATGATTTACAATTTTTAAAAAACTCGTAATTTTTTGTAAAGTCAGTATAACGTTTATATGATTCACTTGAAGTCGCATATATCTTCGATTTTTTATTGTTTTTTTTTTTTTCTACTTAATCCCTATATTCATTTATCTGCAAGTGTTTGTATTGGGTGTTACAAACGTTAAGTTTGCAGTTAATATGTATAAACATTAGCTAGCACACACACACACACATACATACACACACTAAAAAATATATATAAATATATATGTACGAATATCAAGCTCTCAGCATGATAGTTTTGAGTGGTTGCTGTATGTGTCACAGGTTGTTTTATATATTTCGTATTCTTTTTTTCGTTTTCTTTTCTTTTTCTTTTTTTTTCTTCCATTCATTTCAACAACAAATCAAAATCAGCACTTCCAACTTGAGAGTTTTAAACATGTTTAGCTCATGTACATTGTACAACAAAACAAACCACACACTACACGAATATATACGTACTAGAAAAAAAAAACATAGCAATTTGTCTAATAAACCGCTGAGGCAGCAACGTCAGGCAACAGGTCTCATGTCCAGCGTTTGGTAAAAAAAAAAAAAAGAAAAAAAAAAAACTTTAATAACAACATTTCGCTGTGCTGTTCAATACAAAAGAAAAAAAAAAATGAAAGAAAAGAAAACTTATAAGCATCTTGGACCGAAAGCGTGATTTCCTCTACTAGATACTAAATTGTAATGTTAACATAGTCTAGAAATTATTGACCCCAATAATAAAGATAATGTTGGTTAGTTCCAAATTTCTATATATGAAAAATTTAAGACGTTTTCAAAGGCTCACATGCATTTTCCAATGTTCTCGTATATTGTCTTCTTAACGCGTTGTTAACTTTTAAGCTTTTTCGGTTTATTTTTCATTTACCATATTATAGCAAACATCATGGGATGACAAATTTTAATCACAAACAAATTAATTTTTCAGTTTTTCAATAGCAGTAAACTCTTTATCGCAAAAGAATAAAGCTTTGCCCTAGCCTCATTTACTTCTCGGATTTCCCAGGCGTAGAATTAATATTTTGAACGACGCATACGTTAAATAGGAGCAAACAGTCTTAGACTATCTCTTAAGCTTAGGCTTCTGAATTGTAAAAAAGGCTAAGTAAACGAACAACGCCCGAAGAATTCTTTCCAGAAGCAGGTAGTAAGAAGAATAACTCTTCGCCATGGGCTTATTTATTCCTCGGACTTCCCAGGCCTAAAGTTAAGACTTTGAACGATGTATACGTTAAACAAACAGTCGGCATACGGAGCAAACAGTCTTAGGCTATCTCTCCAGCTTACGCTTCTGAAGTGTAAAAAAGGATAGGTAAACGAACAACATCCGAAGAACTCTTTCTAGAACAGGTAGCAAAAAATATAACGCTTTGCCCTAGGCTTATTTAGTTCTCGGATTTCCCAAGTTTAGAGATAATATTTTGAACGCTGCATGTGTTAAATGAAAGCAAAGGGTCTTAGGTTATCTCTTCAGCTTAGACTTTTGAAGCTTAGGTAAACGAACAGCGCCCAAAAAATTCTTTCCAGCAACAGGTAGCTGGAAACATGGTTGAAATAATAAACAAAACTTCGAAGACTATTTTAAAGACATTTAAGACATCGTAAGAAGTACTCAGGGATTTGTAGATAGAGCTCTTTAGAAAGGCGCTCCGTACTGAACTTCGTTATCTTGTCGCGGAATGATTTCGCCGTCTCTTGATATGAATTCTTTCAATTGTCTCGGAAATTTTCCAGCCCACACGGGATTTTCGCAAAGTCTTCGCTTTGTTGACTTTGCTAAATGAGGACATTCTTATTAACCATGAGAAGAGAGCTTAGAACCAATGTTCTTCTGAAGAACAATGCAGAATGTGAATAAGAGGATATTGATTCAACTGAACCCATGAAAAATCAGTTATACCCTCTTCAAAGACAAAGAGCGCATGAAAGCGAGTTTTGCGAAACAATCTAAGACAATTTGTAAGCATTGTTAAGCCGTCGATTGATTGCTTAATAAGACTTAACTTCAAAAGGTGCCACCTAAAATCGGGCGGTTCTTTAAGAAAACTGTTTTCAATTTGTAGAGTGGATTGATACGAGCAAAAGTCACACTACCCAAGACATTCAGACTTTTCAATTATGTGCAAAGGGGGAATTGGTTAAGTACATTGGGCCTCTTAGGAAGCTCGATCACGGTGTTGATGTTTGTAATAGATGACGATTTTTTAAAGCAACCGAAATCCTACTGATATCAAATGGATAAACAGATTACAAAGATTATCGAAAAAGGCGTGGCAAAAAAGAATTATATTTTGACTGAAATGCAATTCAGTTTTTCGAATTTTTTAGCTTGGGTGTACGATAATTTGTTATATCAGCTAATAACGCGAGTTAAGCTGAGAAATTGTCATATATATTCGTCAATTTGAGAGCAAGTGTAAGCTTAATCATCCAACCCAAAGTATATTAAATTAGAAATTCGTTGACGGACCAGATCTGATGTATCTATGCTATCGTTCTTTTTTTCGCTCTTAACAAACTTAATACACCGTCTAAGCAACGTACAAAAGTTTATAACTCTAAAAAAAGTAAAAATATTTAACATGGTACTCAAACATGGCCGTTGAGACGCTTTTAGCCATAAGAAGGTGTTAATTTCAATTTAACATTTTTTTTCTCTCTTAAGAAAAATCGAATCGATACTAAATGTTTTTTTTATATTTTTCTAGTAAAATCGAATAAAAGCCACTAACTTCCAACAAAAACCTCAAGAAATTGAATTCCTTTCAAAAAAACCACATACAAACATTTATATATCTATATATCTATATATATATATATATATATATATAATTATGTTTATATGTGTATATACTATATACTCTATAACCACGTATATACATTTGTATATATATATATAATTATATATATATATATATATGTATGTATGTATGTACATATATAAACTTAATAAAATTATTTTTTTTTAAATTTAACAGCTACCAGTAATAATAATAATGCATAAAAGTAATAAAAGAATTTTTTAAAACAATTATTTAATTAATTTCATGTCTTGCTCATGTTGAACATTTTGTTTTTTTTTTCAAATTGACGACTCAAAGCAAAATTATTTATTATAGGAGCAAATAAGTGCGCGCTTATGCGTTTTGACCATTTATGTCCATTGAATGTGTTTTAGTTTAAAAATTATTTAAAAATAAAAAAAAAAATGATAATACAAAGTGTAGTATAGTGGGATATTAAATACCGCCTTCAATTCGTAAGATCTAAAACTAAGAAAAAGTCTTTAAGTTTATATGTCTGCTTGAACAGCTACCTTTCCCTTATTTCATTTAAAGCAATATAATGCTCTTTATACCCTACACCGCTTGTGGTGCAGGGTAGCAGAAGAGCTTAAGATAGACCAACTTTTTATTATTCCAACCGATTCAGAATCATAATCTCAAAATGATCTTAGCCTGTCTGTCCGTCTGTCCTTCTGATATCGGTCCATGTAAATTTGTGCTCAAGCTACTGGTCTCAATTCGAGAAATATTTTGATGAAACTTCTTACGCTATTGGAAATGGTTCGGATTGGTGCACTTTTCGACCATTTCTTGCTAAAATTGCAATTTTCAAAATTCCTCGGCAAAAGTGGCTAAGTGGTAACATTTGATTGATATGAAAACTTTCGGCCGGCTGTGACAATTTTTGAACCCCCTCTTAAATAACGTAAAGTTCATATTTGAATCCTCCTCTCTATAAGAACTTTTACGAAAATCTTTGTTTTTTTATAGCTGAAAAGTCTAAGTTTTAACATGTGCTGATGAAAATTGACCAAAAACAGTAATGTCGTACAAAAATGAACTCTACAAAATTTGGACCAACTGTGCCTATTTTTGAAAACTGCCTTATGTAAGGATTAAGCTTGTAATGCATTAGGTTGCTTTTTGGACCCGCTCTGCACATGAAAAATATGCCTTTATATAGAAACAAGATATAATTTTTGTGTTTTATAATACATATAAGAAATGTTTTAGACGACATGGTGTAGAGTATTTAAAGATCGGCTTTGCCCGACTGTAATGTTCTTACTCGTGTTTATAAAAAAAAAAACTCACAGTCCAAAAATATTACCGATAGGTGAGAACAAAAAATAAGTTTGCATCGGAAATATTTCTATAAAGAGTTATGGAAAGATCTGTGACCTACACGTCTGGACACCGCATCAGAAATTATATAAATCAAACGAATTTTAGTAATTGGAGTTAAATCTGCTTTATAAGTTCTACAGTATACTCTGTTGAGGCATTATCGCAGTCGCGCAACAACAATTGTGTATAGTTTGCGACAGCAAGGATTATTAATATTTATCTCATTTTCTCTTAAATTATTTAATATGCAAATAAAATAAAAAATGAAATGTTTATTAACTTATTAATTATAGCAATGCAACACTAGGCCGCCGAGAATGAAATTTTTATTTTAATTAATTTTTGTCCACAAATTCTCATCAACGAATAGTATAGAATAAGCAACTGTAGAAAAAATTATTTAGATAATAATTATACAAAGAATAGGCGTTTCGAGGCCTTTCTTTCAATAGCTTTGGTTTTCGGGCAAAAACAACTCGTTTCATCAAACTATATATATAAGTGCAACTTATAGGTTGATCATAAGGAAGCAAGAAGGACAGACAGACAGACAGACAGGCGCATCTTTCCTACGTCTTCCTGGCTTACGTCTATTCAGAGAGTGACTCTGAATCAATCGGTATAACAAAAGGTGAGTTTACCTCAACTTTTTTTTGGGTGTTACATACATACGGACAGATTTAATATACACCTGCATCATAAAGAATGAAGTTTCATAATTCACAGAAAAGCGAACACGAAGATATCTTAAAGACTTGTTGTATGAGAATGGGAGTCGAAAGCGACCTTTTAATGTGCTAAACGACTTGACGGTATTATTTCACCGGACGATACGGGCATTCAAGATAACTACATTATTATAAGCAATTTAACAGCTTGACTAAACTCATTACTCTTCTAGCGAAGACACATGAAACTAAGACCGTTTTTATTTCTTTCATTCTTTTTCCCTTAACTTGATTACCATAATTTCCCTAATCAAGTTGATTGTACTTCCGGTCTCTCTGCAATTGTTTATTTTACTGTAATGTAACTGTAAAATGTAAACATTTAAAATATGTAAATACCGTATAAGTCAAATATAAATACAAAATGATAATAGTATCAATAAAATAATAATCAGTCTTATTATTTGCAATTATTTCATAAAATAGTAATAATAAAAATAATTATTTGCAATAGAGTGTCTTACGTATATGGGAAGTGGTGCATACGGATCCTTTATCTTCCAATGATATAATGTTTGCTGATAGAGGTTTTCTCTTTTATCGATTACCATATACGTTACCATAAACTGCCTGCTATAATCATAATTGCAATCAAAGGAACTACATATGCAGCATAGGTCATATAGCAAAAGTAGCAAATTGATTGTAAAGTGATTTTAATGTGAAAGAATTACAAAATAAAGAAAGCATATAAGACACCTTGTAAATTGATTTTAATTTATATACTATTATGTAAATAATAATAAAAAATATAACACCCAGTTATGCATAGAAGCGATCTCAAGACATTTACTCAGTGACATAAGGCGGGCCGACACTATCTCTTGACTATCTCATCTATGTGTTATGACATAAGGAAAAGAGAAGGATTTCAGTACAAAGTTCCTAATATTGTGGCATTTAACATTGAATATGTTGACAGAAAATCAAATTACTTTCGTTTTCTCTCCGCGCACTGACGGATTCGATATTCAGAAGTGGAAAAAATAAAATTTTAATCACTTGACACTTTGTGCGGGCATGGCCGAGTTTTTTTCATTTCTGCACCTAAAGAACAGAGTTTCGTGAAGTAAATGCGGAAATTATCAGCCTTTTATTTTTTATAGTTCCTGAGTAGCGAAGAAAAACTCACGAATTTTGTGTTAAAGAAAAACGGAGTTGCGTTCAGTTACGCTCCTCTGCGGGCTTCTGCTCGGATTAATTTGCCCCCCCCCTTTCCAATACTAAGTGAGGCGGTGGAATTGCTTCAAAAACCGTTTAGAGGGTCATCAATAATGAATTGTTTTACTGTAACTTCTAGCAAGAATTATGTTCTTTTATTGGATTGTTCGGAAAGCCATTTGTCGTTTCACGTGACCACGGACGGTCGGGTTCGAAAAATGTAATCTCTCAGTTAACTCATGATTTGTCGCACAACGCTTCGTATTAATTGATGCATTTGCTTTGTTTCATCATCGACAGGCGGGTATCTTCAACATCAAAGTTTTCTAGAGGCAAATTTTGCAAACTTGCACTCTTGGTATTCACCTACTCTCCTCTGCGTATACATTCAATAATATATTCTTGTGATTGAACAGGATTTTTCGATTGGAAAAAAGTAAGATGTGAGGAAAATGGCGTTTTCGACATTCCATATTTAATAGGGCGCCAAAAAAATACTACTATTGTGCAGAATTAAACCTATTTGACAAACAAGTCCTGCTTCATCAATTGTCATAATATATAATGACAATGCGACTTAAGTGGGAAGAGATAAAATGCTCTGGTGGAAAAAAAACCGATATGACTTTTCGAACAACCTAATAGTTTGAATTGGTTAAACCTTCCCCCGTTAATCAGATGTCGATAAAAAAAGACAAGACTTAATTCCGCTACATTTCTCCTTTTGGGAAAGGGCAGTTAACAGTCATATGAAGACGATGACGCTCTTAATGCTATCCACCAATAATAGAAAATAAAGCAAAAGAAAACATCGGGATAATATAAAAATAACAAAAAAAAAAAGCTAAGCTGACTACTAGCATATGCTTCGTCTATCGTGCTTTCGTGCAAGTGTTCAATAATCGCAAACACGAACTAGAACCTACCGAAGTTAGCATCTAAGGGAAGACTTTTTAATTCAACTCCTATCTCTTGGCGATCATTGTTGTTAAAGTAATTGAGAATCCCACGTTGCTTACGAATGTGTAGTTAGCAATGATTACGAACCTATGAAAACTTAGGAAGCCGTACATTCTTAAATTCGTTGATAATCATCATATGTTGATTAGAGATAGATGGATGACTGAGAGTTTGCTGCTATTTGAGAACATTTAGAATACACTTTAAGGAATCTCCAATTAATAATTTCAGCTTTGGGCTATAAGATAGCACACCTCTCACTTTTAATAATAGATGCAAAATATTTCTGTAACATTTTGCGCTGTTTACTTATCGTCAGAAAGAAGAAAACCGCCACCAAGCTTGCCACCAATTCTTCGAAGACTAAATTTAAGTCTCACGAAAATTTATAATAAATTTCTTAAAATTAGAAAAAAAAAAATAAATAAAAAACAATAACAACTCATAAAAATAATAATTTAAGAAAAATTATAGTTAAATACACACATAGCTATAGAAGCTCATAAAAAATATGTAGTCAAAAAGTATAAACCAAATCGCCGTTATGGTATCGCGTGGGATCGCTCACATGGGAAGTGAATTGAAATAAAAAAAAATTTTTTTTTCTTTTTTTTTTTTTTTTGTTGAGGTAGGTTAGCGAGCTGAGGGGCATACAGCATACAGCAAAGTGTACAAGACAATATAGCGGAGCACATGTTAAAATACCACCACCACAACGTGGCATACATACAACACGTATCGTGTAAATGTGCACTTTTGCGTAGATGAACAAACAAATCAGGCACCATACGATTGTGGTCACACACCGACACCCAAATATATAGTTAAACCGTTTTGGATAAAGTGTTACATTATCACACATACTATATGGGGAGATTTGTTGCGTTTGTATATGTTAATCTAACACTTAGACAGTTACGTGTTGTTTTTGTAAATCACATTAAAAGAATGACCAGAAAGCTCACGGTATGTATGTATTTGCGTTATCTTTGTGATTATGTTCACTTCACTTGTATCATGTTACACCCATTCCATCTAACTGTAACTATGTTGTGTGCATGTAAGCATAAGAATTTTTTCTTATATCTTTTTTTTTCTTTTCTTTATTATAAAACTGCTCGCAACTAAATATTTAGCAATAAATTAAAATCAAATAGAAATAACAACTAAGGAAAATATATATTTATTATATTGTATGCATATATATGAAGAAATATACGTACATCTAGTGAAGCCTTTAAACCATGGGCGTGTTCCTTAACAAAAAAAAAAAAACAAAAAAAAAGGTAAAAAAGCAGCATTTTATTTACAAATAAATGTTTCATTGTTTTATCCGCTGACCAAGTTAAAGATCTTCGTTTGTCAAGAAAGAAAAGCCAAACATAAATTATATACATAGCAATACAAAGCAGAGAAACCCCCTTAAAAGAGATCCAGGTATGAAAAATCATTCGGAAGAAAAAAAAATAAAAATAAAAATAACAACATAAAAACATATAAATTCCATCACATGCATGATATCATGCATCACTTGATCTCTTACAAATGGTATTTTGCTGGTTTTTCTTTATTTATTTTTTTTTTTTTCTTCTTTTACGAAAGACATAAAAACTATTTTTTTCCTTTTAAAAATTTTGATAAATTTTTCGATATGTTTGGCTTTTTTAACCCAATGGATACACGTTAAGCATTTTACGTACGAACACAACCATAGCACCACAGTGATATTTTACTATATGTACAGCATGTATTTTCCCAAAACAAATCATTCGTATGAAAAGCACAAAATTTGTTTTTTTAGGTGCTTGCTAATGCTTAAAATATTTAAATTTGTTAAATTCATGCATTATTATTTATTTCATTTTATTTTTTAGAGATAGGAAACCCATGAAATGCACTAAAGCGTTGAACTGAACATCGACTTGATAAACTTCAACCCGCAAAAAAATCCTGCATCGTAGCGGAAAATTGCTATTGTTCTCCTTTTACATACACAGAAGAGAGTCATCAATTTTTCTCCTATTAAGCAGCCAAAAAAGTGGAATTTGTCGGTGATATGGCTTCCTGTCCGGGGATTAAAACTATAAAATTATCTCCCATATAAAGAGAAGTGAAAATTACTTATGTTTCCCATGAATATGATCATAATTATGGGTATCTGCTGCTTGCTTTATTCCTTTCTCTCAGCAGCTCCAAGCCCAATCACTGTCGATGCTGTCCTCTGTCAGTTGTATGGAAATCATTTCTTATATGTGAGTGAAGGTTATATTGGTATTTTTTAAAGAACCTGCGCGCAATACTTTTCAGGATTATGACATTAACAGCAATGCAAAAAAAACTGCTCCTTCTTCAGCTATTTTATCCAATGTTGTTATGGTCGAGCGGGAATTATTTGTAAATTTTTCAAGGGTTTTGTTAAAAACATTTCCTGGTGTTATGTGTTTTCTCAGTTTTGGTTTACTTTTAAGGCAAGTAAACTGTCATCGAACCGCCCTCCTTTCAGCTTGTGCAAGTGGAATGATTTTGTGCGACATAAGATATTTTCTAACCAAATTTTCCCTTTTTAGCTGCTCATAGAGCGATTGAACGCTGGTAGTTACTTATCGTAACTTCCACCTTTTTTGCTATCTTAACGGAGGGTATGGAATCATCAAACCGTCCGAATTGCGCAAACCGAACCGAAAGTTGTTTTCAGTCAACTTTTTGACTAAACTATGTCTATCTCGCTTGCTTGAAAGTATGTTATTACAAATGACCGAAGATTAGCTAACTATTTACCATTATTTTCTAATCCTTGCCCATGCTGCAGCAAATCGCACTACCCCGCTAGCAGAGTGTGTAGAATCTTCAGAATATATCCTTTTCAACTAATCGAAGTTCAATTATTCGACTCCAATGTTCTACTAAGAGCAACACTGCGCTATGTGTATTTGCCACACTTGCACCTTCTCTTGCCTTGACAATTACCTTAGTCCCTGTGATAAAAAAAAAGTCAAAAGATTTCAAATAAAACAATGAGCAATTTTAGACGAAATGCTAAACGAAAGTTCTTAAAACTTAGCTTTAACTGTCTCTCAGAAATGTGTTTGATTAATACGAAGAGTCAGCATATTTTTCTTCTTTTTTTTTGGTTTTGCTTAGAAATGACTTTTGAAACGATTTTGTGAAAGTTTATGATAAATAATTTTATTAAATCCATTTTTAGCTCGTATACGATATGCTACGTTGTATTTCACTATTTATATACTGAATATGAATGATTGAGGTCAGTTTCTGGAAGAAGAAATTTATATTTCTAAACTGAAAACACTAGAAGATTCAAGCTAGTGGGAACCGGATTGAACAGGAATAAGGAAAATTTATAAGGAAATCAATTACATCTGCGGTAAACATAACTCTGAAATTCCCTTGACCTCACATATAGCTCAAGGTCGGCAATATGTACAGTTTGGCTGCGTTGTGCTCGTTTAATTTTAAAGAGCTTAAGTTAAAAAAATGTGAGAAGCTCTCATTTCTTAGAAGGAATTCTGAATACTTTATTAATTCGAAAAAATGAGATAATGTAGAGTCTTTCATTGACTTGGGGGTCACATTCGGCCAAAAATTACGTTTCAATTTACGTAATAAGCTCAGCATAAATAAAACGAAAATTGCACACGACTTAATTAAAAGATAGTCGAAAGCGTTTGACGATTCATATATTGCCGAAAGGTTATACATGGGTATTGCGAGACGCCTCTGTTGCGTGGTCTGCTTCCTATAGATTTTACATCGATTCCATAGAATGTGTTCGAAAACAATTTCTACTTTTTGACCAAAAGATTTGATTTTGCAGCGGATCCGTTAGTTTCTTTGCCCCCATATGAGAATAGATTGCTGCCATTAGTCTTTCCTTCACTAAAGAAGCGAGGATAGGTTTTGGGAGTTTCCTTCCCCGCTAAGTTAATAAATGGCGGTATTAAGTTATAGCGCCTATTAGGGAAAAAAACTTTAATAATCAAAATTTTTCTTCAAGAAATTTCATTATTAAGACCTGACCAATGCCTGCATAGCTACGCGCTTTTCAAACCGTTCAGAGTCCTTTGTAAAAATCGAAATAGTGTCTATAAATTAATTTGCATAACTGGAATCGTTGAACAAGATCAAATATGGGCTCCTCCCAATGTTCCATTTAAATCGAATCAGCCATGAAATTTGAAGTACCGTTAGTTCCGCAAGCTGATCCAGATATGTACAATACCATTGGGTGCGAAGCGGTTGCTTAAATAGTTAGTCTTAGTATTGAGTTTTCATATTGAATCTTATACTTTAGCGTTTACGTAAGTAGGATGTCTTATTATAGGAACTAAGCTAAGCGTAAAGCTAACTTTGAGATGTGTCCTACAAATTTTGTATGCTCTTCAATATCATCATTGAATTTGATTGTAAATCAATAAATCGCATAAAGGCAATAGTATCGATCGAACGATTCCCCTATTCACGCTACCTTTCATCATATGTGTTAAATTTAATGTAATGGTGTATACGTCTAATCTGTGCGGATGACTTCGTAACACTCATCAACTTGTAACTTGGATCTTCTTTTGTTCTCTTGTTCATATATATTCAACAAAGAGATTGGAAACGCTTGTTATACGAAAGAAAAAAGCAATTAGCAAAATTTCCCAGCAGAATACTAATGTGTTGGATAAGCCGCCTTGCTTCTAAGGCTTACTATTGAAGGTAACCCTAATAAATGGGCAAAAAAATGAACTCATGCAAGCTAAGACTTTATATGGCAAAGGAGTCTAATTTTTAATATCGTATGACAAAAGTAGGTAAGATATTTGACAAAAAAAATTTACTAAATTTGAACCACTTTAGCTCACCATTTTACTCAGTTTTTAACCTAATTCCCTATATGCCTTAATAGAATTGTAAAGTACTTAATAGGCGCGTAACTATAACGTTTTGGCTTGTTTTTTTTTTTTTTTTTTTTTTTTTGGGCTATATTTAAAGGAATATTTGCTTGATGTTCTTATTTTCGGGATTATTATCGGAAAAGTGTAAACTGAGGTGTTCTCGATTACACAAGACTAAAGTTAATGGATAATAACCATAGCTTTAACATCATCGATGTTCAGGGCAATTAATTAAAACTTCCATAGCATTAATGAAATGTATGATCAATAAGCCATTTACCCGCAAAACTATATAATTCCACGTCTCATCCAATGCGTCGCTTGGATTTATAACGAAAGACAAGAAAAAGAAAAATAAACAAAAGTTATTAAAATAATTCCTGCTTGTCACAAGAAAATCGATTACTAACTTAGCACAACTCGCGGCTGAACGAACGTTTCAAATTTCATTTTCATATATTTTAGTTGAAGCCATTGTCTGAGTTTCTTGCCTCCGCAAGTCGTAACGAATGGTCTCCGATGCCATCCCACTAAGCTTGTATTTGTATGCGCTTATATGGTCTATAACATGAAATGCTAAACCACATTATTTATAAACATTTCATCCACAATCTTGCAGAAAGAAAAAAAAATATATATAAATAAATATTTTAACATATATGTCGGTGGCATCCGTTGTTGTTATTGCGATGATGGTGGTTAAAGCTGCTGTTTCCTTAGAAACAAACCAAAGAGAAAAAAAAAAAAGATCTTAAAATAATTTTAAATTTCATTTTCGTTACAATTCAAACGTAATTGTTTAGTCACGATTTTTAGTTCAAAACAGACGACTGCAACGATAGCAGCGAACAAAATTTTTAACTAAATCACCTCAATATGACGCTGGAGAACCAAAGCTTATAAGTGCGGTTTTTGAGGTTTAAGTAAAGAAAAAAAAAAAAAAAAAGTACATACATATATATATATATATATAAATCTCTCCCCTTTTTCTGTATTTTAAATGCCTGCTGCCTAAGATTACACATAGCGTTATTGTTGTTGCATTATTATCGTTGTTGTCTTATAACGTTTTCTTTTATATGACAATAATTCTCGAATATTGTCATTTTTTTGTTTTGTTTTTTTTTTTTTTTTTTTAAATTCCTTTTTTGTTTCTTTCTAACTGCATTAACAAAAGAAAAACTCAAGTGATCTTATTACAGCAAACAAATGATCACAGTTCTCATTCAGTCAATCTTTGTAGGTTAGTCGGTCCTGATTTGATTTTTTTCTTTTTTTTTTTTTTTTTTTGTTTCTTTTTGATGTTTTTGTTTACCTTCTTATTGTCCCATACATCCCAGCGTGCAAACACAGTCACATACACATAACCGTGTGTTAGTAAATACAGCAGATATTGTCTTCCTTTCAGCCGTTATTACTATCGTCGTCATCTATTAAGAGAATTAAAGTGTTTGTTATTAAAAATTGACATGAATTAGTGCTTAAAGTCTTCTTTCATGTACTCGTTGCATGTGTGTTTGAAGATTTTCTTCTTCGTATTATTATTGAGATTTAGATACGATGCTGGCCTGCACAGAATGTTAACTATCGTCTTTGCATGTCTTCCATGACAATGTTGCAATCATCACAATTGATAGTTTTCACATTTGATTTTTTTGCTTACGATATAAATCAATCGTAATTGCATCGTATCGACAACTTTTCATTTCGAATGGAATGGAGCGGTGGAATAGAAAAATTTTTATTAACGCGACGAAGAAATATATTTTCGCCTTCTTAGAGTATAATCCCTTCCAAATTGTGAGAATATCAATTAAGTGATTTTATAAAAGTCTAGATTGATACCTGCGTACATAACCTATCCAATTATTAATAATAGTAATAACTTGTCTTGGTTTTTTTTTGTTTTCTTTTTCTAATAATAAGCCTTTCGCAGCTATATGGACAGGATTTTAAAATCGGATGTCTGGTTACAAACAAAGGAAATAAAATGAACTTTTAGTAACAAACGAGAACAATCTTACGAACCTTACATTGATCAGGACTACATGTTGACTTATGATTGGAGATTGGGCGACTGGGAAATCGATGGTAGTACAATATACCATTCATTTCAATTATCGATTGTATTATCATTATTGTTATTAGTTGAGTAGGTAATCCCTACCGCGTTCTAAAAGATCTATTCTTCTCGCCCGTGCTCCTAACCTTCCCGATTTAGCATTCTTATGAATCGCCCCATCCCGTTCTTTGGTTTGGAGACCCAAACCATGTCCGGCGTTATAAAGTGCTCGCCAACACTGTGCCTTATTCTGCATATGGCCTTACATCAACATAAAATGTCATGAGACGTCTTATTCGCCTCTTGGCAAAATATGTATGAATTGTTATTAGAGATACCTGTGCTTTCCAGGTGTTGCCTGAGGGAATTATGACCAGTGTAGAACCCTCTGACCAAGCGTGTGCCGCTTCATCTTAGTTCGAATAGTTTGTGTGCTCTGCCAGAATTGAAGAAGTAAGCCGCTGATTAATAAGGCCAACCGCTGCTGAGAAAACTCTTTTAAAATTTCTGCATTTGCCAGAAGGCGGTACAAGCTTTTAAAACCAAAACCTTGCAAAACATTAAATAGATGAGGGTTCCTTTCAGGGGATTTATATTTAGAAGCTTTTTGCGGCGACCTACTTACCTAACATGCAACGACAGCCGAGAGATCGTGATATCCACCTATGTCATCTCTTGCAAACAGTGTAAAAGGCTTCATAATCCGTGGCCCTCTTGACTTTTCCAGCAGTACCAGAGTCGTTGCTACCGCATCCGTTTATTCTTTAAAGAAAAGAAAACTTAAAGAAAAGCATAACTCAATAATAAAAAAAACCTTTATTGATTCAATTTAAAAGATACGCTTCCCCGAGCTAGTCACCGTCTCTTAGCAAATTCTTTGGGAACCAACCATTAAAGTAAAAAAAACTTCCGAGTTTTTAAGTCTATTACGTATTCAGCAGAAAATACAAGAGGAGACTTTAATGCGAACTTAACAAAGCTTAGCATTGTTATGATGGAAAGTTGATGAAATAGCATTTGCACTAAGGATGATTTTAATAATTTTATCAAGTGATGTCACTGGAAACCAATTGACATTTATTTTGCATTCAAAAACCTTAAGCGATTGTTGTCAAACTGTAAACATATGGTTTTTCTTTTTTCAATATTGAAGTATAAATGTATGTTAAATATGAAATTGAAGGATAAAGGAAAGTTAAAAATAGAGGAAAATTATTGACTATTTACGAAGCGGCCAGTGAAGTAGAGGCATATTTGTCTATCTCTTTTACTTCATCTTCGCGATAACTGTTCCTTACACTTTGTTTATATAATCTCTGTTTTTTTTAATAGGACCAATCACCCGCTGGATGTCCTCTATACGTGTAATAAGGTGGTGGTTAGGAAAAAATGAGGCAAACGAGAAACAGACTGGCAAGGGCTGCAGCTTAATGGGTGTTGTAGAATTTTCCTTAGGAATCGTGATTGGCTTTTTGGTTGTAATTATTTAAAATACAACCCTGGTGTATATTAAGCGACAAAAGAAGACTGAAAATGCAGTTTCAATATTTTATAAAAGTGGAATATTAGATGGACATTTATAGATATGGAGCGCAAAAGGGCGATGAAATAACATCAACATCGCCAGCAACGAAACAGTTAACTAAATGAGATAATCGCAGGGTGCATTAACTTCCTTGGACGATCAGACCAACCTGAGGCAGATGGTGGGTACACGACCATTCAAAAAGTTAAAAATCGGTTCCAGGCATGTTGCTTCCGCTAGGTCTGCGTGGACAAGTTACTTGGCCCTAAACCGCCACAGGATTATTTCGGTTCGCAATCGTGTGGCAAATACGCCGTGCGTCACTTAAAAAAAGGTTCATGTCCGTTGCAGTGCTTGTGTACGTGTTATGCTTTTATAAACTGAGCACTCCCTATAGCCACGAATAAGAATCGTGAGCAAGCTACACTGAGATTTGAACTCAAGAACACCGACTAGGTAGACGCTACTTTTATGTACTCGACTATCCGGCAGTCTTTTGTTTTACGTTGTTTATTACGTGGACTTGATATTTCTGGCACTAGAGCAACGTAATTCGCATTGCATTATAAACTCCGTTCATTGGAAGATTACTTATTTGGACAACCATGTGTGATTTACGCAGACCACGATGTTACACAGATAGTATGCTCATTAATTAACTGAGTTTTATTAAGTTGACGAAATTCTTATTAAGAATCTGAGCTTTGACTATAGGATGAAATATCAGAATTCTGAGCAATTTTATAAGCGATTCTGTATATGATAAGGAAATGACATTCGTAAACAGTTAAAATAAAAGGAAGGGACCTCTTTGAATGAATGTCTAGTCTTTTAAATCACCCTGAATTTCTGGAAAATCCTTTCTGTCTTACCATGAAGAAAACAAACTGGTAATGTCCCAGGAGAATGTATAACGTTTGTGTTTGAAAGTTTTATCGGCCCAGTTTCCAAATGGTTTAACACTGAAATTTTTGCTTCAACTAATGGTTGTAAGGAGCGAATATTTAACAGACGATCCTGTCCATCTTAACGTACCTTTGCATTTATCCTAAGAGCGTTTATAAGCTCAGAAGGACTAAGAAGAACCACTATTTACCGAATCACTAAAGAGTAAATAAACAATTATTGAGGAATGAAAACAACATTAGTTTGATGACCAATTATTGTGTTCATCGGATGGGCGTTAAAATCTTTATGTTAAACAATTGGAACTTTAAATCCCGCAACTTATCAATTTTAAATTAATTCGTTTCGAAACGTAACGAACACTATAGTAGGAAATCTACCACGGTTTAGAAATTGAAAATTCCGTACGGGAAGCCAATAACCAATAACTGCTCGTTCTCTCAGAAATTCTGACGTTAAATTTTTTCGTTTGTTTTTTTTTTTTTTTAATATAAAACTCCTATTATATAAGCGTGATATACAATAGTGCCGCACAGAGACAAATATGGTGCAATATAAAAACGCATGGCTTTAAAATAACGTAATGAAAGGAGTATAACACGAACAACACGAAAGAGGTTTGCAATTTCGATATATTTAGTGATTATGGGCGAGCTTATAAGTCAGATTTATTTAATATAAAATTTATCGAATCTGATATTAAAAATGCAAATATAAAGAAACAACTTTTGCGCTCTTAAACACGACAAATATATATTTACATCGCGTCCATTATTTGTACTAATTAAGAATAAACATAATTTTTTAAAATCTTAGATGTTGTTAAAACGTTTAAATAATTTAATATACCCCTGTGGTGATTATGAAAAACAGAGTGAGTTAGGCCTTTGAGCATAAAATTCATGTTTTTTTTTTTTTTTTTTTTTTTTAATAATAACTAACAACATAGTGTATGTTCACAAGAAAACACTTGTAACTAATTTGAAAACCGAAGAAAAAACCCACCCAAATATCTACATATATATATTTATATATATATATATAAATATACATGTGCATACACTTTATTTCATTTATGGTAAACGCAAAAGCAACAACACGGTCACGCTTAAATTTAATAAATTTTAAATGAAAAGAAAACAAAAAAAAAAAAAAACATTTAAAACGAGGGCGTATGTGTGACACAAATTTTAAATATGACTTTAACAAGGAAATGACTTCTTCGGTTAAAGTATAAAAGAAAAGTTAAAAACAATCAGTTACTTGCTATAAAACTTGGTATAAAAATTAATAAAAATATCAGATCGAAATTATATTCAGTTTGAAATGAATTCTCTATATTCCCTAAAGAAGGTCTCCTCAAAATTCTAAAACTAAAATCTTTTTCGATTGAGATGATGAATTTTCGATTTCGAGATGAATTTTCATCTTCGGTAACTTGTTTCTATCAAGGAGTGAATGTCAACCCGTCAACGTATAAAAGCGAAATTCAAAATCCATTTAATTTCTAATACAACAGCTGACTAAAATGATGCGTAAACGCTACGCTAGTAGTATTATTTTAGGACCTTTTATCGTTCGACTCCGCCCAATATAATTGCGTTTTATGTAAGGTTTCAGGCTGTTGGCTTAACCAAATACAATGATGTTGCTTACTAAAGACATCGTTAAACGAAAAGTAGGTGTAAACGTTGCGAATGATTTTGCGATATATACAGTTATATTTCTGTTATAATTCAATGCGCCAGTAATGCAATTTAATCGGGCGCATGCAAATGCTTTTTATGCATGAAATCGAATATAAACTTTTGGTCTTACGGACGAAATATGTTCGCCGATTCGAGTTTTTCCATAAACTATTCTATAGTAGGGCGATCCATTTTTTAATCTATTTGATGATTAACGGTACGAAAATGAATTGAAAAAAAATTTGGAAGTACAACTGAGAGATTTTCTGGTCTTACGGCTTAGGCTAATTCTGAGCAATAAGAGAAAATATCGCCCAGTAAACGCAAGATATTACCTGAAAGCTATTAGATTTATTAGCTCTTGATCATCATTCGAAACTAATTCAGTTCATACTTGGATTTAAAGAAGGGAGAATTTAAGGATCAGATTCGTTTTTCAAGGCAAAGTCTTGAATAGCGATTTTAGAGGAAAGGCAGAGAACAGAATCAAGGTGATCAGACATGGGTCATTATGCAGCGTTTTACTCTTCGATTCTAACGTATTCACTCTAGCTCCTATGAAGGGTGCAATAAGTCCTGTGAATAAGCACAAAAGCTTAAATGACTTTTTAAAGTCTTCATATTGAAAGTCTTCATATGTCTGCCAAATACGAGTGGGCACGAGTACTTCCAGAAAATGTTCCCTCGCCATAATCTTTCCAATTCAATATCCGCCTGGCAAAGACTACATTCACACAAAATAGTTAAGATGCTGGGCTATCAAGCTGGCATATCCCGGTTCAATCTTTAATGCTCCCTATCTCTCTCTCGTCACTCCTTTCTGGCCATCGTCTCATTAATGCTTATTTAGGAGTGATATGTGATCGTAGCTGTAGCGACTGCTTGGTCGGGCAAACATATCTCACACTACCTATCTCTCTCTCGAGACTCCTTTCTGGCCATCGTCCTACAAGGGACATCGGCTAAGCGATTGGTCAAAAAAAAGCGAAAGAAACGTAGCTCAAAGATGCGGAAAGCCCACGAAAAAAGAGAAATGTGACAACAGAGAACTTGCGTCCATATCTCACGACTGCGTCAGAAGCTAAAGTAGTATTAGTAATCAGAAATTGAAGAAAAAGTATTTTAATGTTTTTTCATCGATGCTGACGACGCGCGCCACTATATTGGCTATTTTGCCGTTTTTCCTCTTATGAACTTTCAATAACACATTTCGATTATGTTGGAATTTTTACTTAAATGGAAAATATATTTTGAAAAATATTTATTCTATGCTATGTTGCCTTGAGTTTACAGAAAGTGTATTTGTTATACCAAACCTTCGAATTCAGAATATTTTCATAGTGCAAACCTGAAAGATAAATTTTAAGACTCTGGAATTAGTTTAGTATGTTTTGCTTCACTGCTCATAACTGAAAAATAAAAGGAAAGAATTTTCAAAAACAGTAACAAACAATAGCGTATTGTTTTTCTCTAATAACTTATACTAGTTCGTCTACTATTATTATTATTATTATTTTCCTTATCTTTGTTGTTATTGTTTTTAGTAGTCATTTAGTTTTTAACATGGTTTTTTTTTTCTTTTTTCTTACTCTGGCCTGTGTCGGTAATTCTGATGTTATCACGTTAAGTAAATCGGTTGGCTGGTTTGGTTGGCTCGTTGCTTGCTCTGGCAGTTGTTTGGTCGTCGGTTTGTTCAGATTTCTTTTTGCTTCACGCGTCAATAAAAGCGAAAGGAAAAAATATGCTGAATAATTATAAAATTTTAGTAAAAAAATAAAAAAAAATTATAATATTTGAAAAAAAAAAAAATGTATTTTTCAAACTATTCAAATGGAACCTTTTGTTTAAAAAAAAAAAACAAACAAACAAACAAAGAAAAAGTTTAAATAAATCAAAAGAAATTAGTTGTCACAGTAGTACGCAAGAGTCATTAAGCTAAAATTTCAACTTTGACACTTGTTGTATTGTTGGTGTAAAAAAAAAATTTCGAAGATTCGCTAACAGAAACAAAAGCTCCCCAATATGAGCATCATTGTCTACTAACTGCAAATAAATGCCGATCATTAAATCTGCAATACAAACAACAGACCAAACAACTAAACCTGAAAAAAATAAAAAAATAAAAAAAATTAAAAAATAAAAAAAATACACAACCGGCAAACACCACACCCTGCATACACTTTTTTTCAAAACACATAAGTAAGCAGTAGCCCACCGGCATTAGTATCATTAGATTGTTGCAAGTCATCCACATTGGCTGAGATATCAGAAAAACGCAGAGAGAAAGAGAGAAAGATGAATGAAATGCGATTAGATACTTAAATAAATAAATTTTTCTTCTTTTTCATTTATTTATTTATTTATTTATTTTTTTTTTTTTTTTTAATTTCCTTCTGAAGTCATGAAATCTAACGAATTTACCAATTCCTTTAACTCTCGCCACTTATAACAAGTACATGGTTTAATTTGAAATGGCACAATACTACAGCATCGCTATCTGCCTGGGTAAAGTGTTAAAAAACTCATTATTAAATAAACACAAAATGAAAAAAAAAATTTAAGAAAAAAAAAAACTACATAGTCAGGTATGGCCGGTCTAGTCTGCTTTAAGTATCTGGTTAGCATCAACTTGGCGTGGACAGGCAAGAAATATAAGGAAAAAACCAGCCGGCAAAAGAATCTACCACCCCGCCTTAAAATAGACAAATTTAACAGCGGTCAGTTATTAGTATGTTAGTCTCTCTATCTCACTATGTGTATTTAGGTCACTTGGCCAGTAATATCCTCTAAAAGGCTGACAAAGAAAACAAGTTTGTTATAAGAGAAAAAATTTTAAAAATATATATATAAAGAAATAAAACATCATCTACTCCTCCCTGACAAATAACCAAAAACATTAAAACAGCATAAACAATACGCGAAAGGTTACCATATAAACTTTTGTATGTAAATTCCCACAAAAATTTAGAAAAGCCCACAAAGTTGGCAAACAGTACTGAACAGTGCCGTGCAAATACGAGATTTTTCAAACAAACATCTATGCAACTTATGCATGTTTAAGAAGTCACGAAGGCGTGAAGGAGAGCGCATATCAACACTCAATACAACAATTAAGTCGTGCTAAAAGTTTTAAGAAAGCATACAATGACATCCAGGCTTATGTCGGAGTGCTTTAGGTGCGTACGTTGAATGAAAACACAGCAAAGTCTACACAATGTGGATTGGCTGGACATTCGGGCAAACCAAAGGCTTTAAAAAGCCTAACTCTCATGTCAATAGGGGAGCGTGAAGAACAATGATCTCTGTAGAACCTTCCTGTCGCACGTCAAGGAGTCATATTAAAGGGCTGGCATCGCAAAGGACACAGTAAAAATTGGCTAACCATTGGCAGAATAGTGCAAGATGAGAGGCAATCAAAAAGACTTCTAAATTTTCCCAATATGGCACTTAAGGCACATAAGGAGACGAAGAGATGATCCACGTTTGGCCACTGGTTTTTAAATGGGACGTAACTCCCTTAGACATCAGCTGAAAAATGTAAACCAGCCTTACACCGATTTCTTCAGATTCTGGGAAGGGACGACCGAAATGTTCTATCATAATTTGTGTGAATAGGGGACCATCGACGTAAGATCATACTTTTTGGCCAAGGCCTTAGACACGGTATGATGCTCTAAACCAAATAGGCTATAGACAAATTCGCAAGAACCTTTGACTTTAGGTCATAGTAAGGATTGCCCATATGCGACAAAATACAATACTGGAAGTTATTAGAATTAACTTTTGTGCATTTTTCCATACACACACGCACTTTTTAAATTCTTCGCGTTTTTGATGTTATTTTAATCGTGGTCCTCTCACTTACCAAAACCTATCAAATGAACATAATTTTTAAGCAAAATAATCCATTGACATCTCTTACATCTCCTATATGGACAAAATTTGACCTTGAAAAGTAAAAGACTTCAGTAAAAAAGTAAATATTGTTGCGACTGCATGAAGTTGGTTAGTGCTTACGCCTTACGCAGTGTAACAATACTTTGTATTGTTGGCTATACTTGCTCGATGGTCTCTATCGCTGCTTTCACTAACCTTAGGAGCTAGTTTCCACCTTTATTCATTTTTTGTTATTCTTCTACCTATCTACTGATAATTTTGCATCCTTTCGGTTATATTAAGCGGACAAAATGATGAAACGACTTTAAACCTAAAAATTTTCAACTAATCTTTCAGTTTAACTAAATATTTTAAGGAAAATTCTTCCTAAGATAAGAAGAGAGCAATTAGTCCGACTTCAGCCCGGCCAGGAGCAGCTCTTGACAGTGTTCGCCGCCACAACTTCTCTTCCCGAAAGAGGCTCACGCTTTCCAACAGTTTTGCTCATCTTCATATTACTGCACTAATAAAAAAATGCGAAGAGGCGCACCACAATTTTGTGGTTTTTGCGCAAACCCAACTTAGCACGAATTACACATCAGGAAATTCGAAAGATTTGCCCAATTATAACAAGATTTTAGGACTTATGTTGTTGGTAACGTGGATTTAATACAAACATTGTTAAAACGATGACTATATTTACATAAGTGGGAAGAGGGTATTATTATTAGAGGAGGGAAAACAGTTAATGCATTTATAACAATTAATGCAAGTACAAGTGGCATCAGGTAGCGTATGCCTTGATTCGATATAAATCAAGTTAGAAAATCAGACAGAAGGTTATGAATATAGGATAGTTTGTAACACGACGGTTCGCTAATGGACTTATCTTCAACTTTCGGGGAATGTGCTTGAACGCGGATCAAGCTCATTTTCAAAATCGAATTGAAACTAAGATTAAGTTTAATCTTTATGTTTTTTATGATAGTGGATATTGGAGCAAAGTTTCAGAACTTTACTCCTAACAAGGAGCTACATATGTTAATATCATTGATCAATATTTCTTAATTTCTTAATCAAAGTCTTTTCGGGGATCTTCCCCCGATCGGCGTGACAAGTTACAAAACTGTTTTAAATTGAGGACTGTTTTGCAGTTCTCAATATCGAGTTGACTCAATCGTAATTTGAATATGTCACTCGATGGCAATTTGACGATCAAATGATTTTTCATTCGATAGTAAGAAAAATCCAGACGTTTTCGTCATCTGTGAACTCTCCGCCGTAAATATATTGACTAAAGTCCAATAGCGCTCTTAATTGCAAGTTAAGTTGAAAGTCTTTGCTTCAAACAAACCATGCACCGGTTACCATATATTATGTCTCTCCTATATTGTATATTTAATTCGAAGAATAGTCCGGCCGGCTCGTTCCGAGTGATGCGTTACGATATGCAAAAGTCAAGCAACCTTAGCACGGATCAGGCGAACCGTCAACATCGACGATAAAGTTTAATATCCATGGCAGCGCCAACTTCTGTTGGATAGCTAGGCGTGGTGTATTTTAGTGTGTTCAATCCAAATGAAAACATCACTAGAAAACGCTATCAATAATAACTTAAAGTCAAAAGTCATAATCCAGTGACTTTTAAACATGTCGCAATTCGTCCAATAAACGTTAGTAGCACTAACATGGAGTGTGATATTTTCCTTGCTATTGTCGGCAGACATACTCCGTCGAACAGGGCTTCCATTGGTATGACGATAACCAAAAAGTGCACACAGCCTCAAACCGCCCGTTATCTGTTCGGCCCGCATTTCATATTCCGCTTACAAGATGGTAGAAGTGGTGGCTAAGGTTGGATAATACATTGATTAGGCTGTCTATAAAAAAAACGGAAAAGCATAACTGCACACCTAATAAACTGATTAGAAAGCTATTTGATGCCAAATTTCTAGCGAAATCCCCGATTAATTCTCTTAAGATTGAAAACATTTTTAAGTTACACGATTTTAAAACTTCACCAGCATCAAAATCTCATGTGGAGTCTTAAAAATTCTTGTGAACTTAAGGCTAAAGTTCAGAATCATATTATTTTTCTTTTAACATACGATTCACAATTTGCGAAAAGTCATGGCTTTCCCAAAAAAGTGCCCGAAAATCCCAATTAACTGGCAGCAATCACTTCTACCGGCGATTAACTGCAACTCTATCATTAGCTATTTTAAAAAAAAATAATTAACCTAAAAATTTCCTTTAACAGTACCTAAAATCTGGTAAGTCTAAGTGTGTTTCTTATTGCATGCTTTATAAGGCATAGAAGAAAAATATCACATACACTAAATAGCTTTGAAACGCGCTGAACTGCTGCATTTTGTACAGCTATGTCTATGATTTGATTGCATAATCTTATATGAGCAGCATTTTTCTAAAGCGTCATCGCCCATAAATCCACAGAGAAAAACATCGAAGCATATCATAGTGCAGCAAAAATGAAATAAAAAAAAAAAGAAGAAAATCCAAAGCTATCCAACCCTAAAACATTCAATACAATACAGCGCAACAAACGCAAATATCATATGAGTGACTTTGGTGGACTTTGAAGATGTACACAACAAACCTTAGTTAGTTAGTACGTATTGCAAGAGCGCGAATAATGTGCTGTTTTTAGTTAAAGTGTTAATATAAAGCTTTTTTTTTACTTTTTATTTTGGTTAGATGCATTGCTTTGTTGTTGTTTTTGTTACGTGTTGTTGTTATTGTTGTCGTTGTTAATTTATTTCGTTTGCAGTACTTCTATTATATCATACGGTCAAGCTTAATACACACCCGGTCTACATTATCTTTCTTTCTTTTTGTTTTGGTTTTAACAACATTCGCAAAAATTAACAGCAAAGCAATAAAACTACGATGACATCTTTGCATGTAAAGATATAACACATGTTTATTTTATTTTAATTTTTTTTTTTTGTTGTTGTTTTTCTTTAATTGCTATTTAGACACGATTTTATATTTACGGGAAATATTAGTGGAATTGGAAGAGATTAACAAATACATTTTCAACTTTTCGTTTGTTGTTTGACATTTGTGAAGATATTTTTGTCTTAAAAATTTCCCATCATTTAGGATTTATTGAGGCGCATATTATTATGATTGTTATTATTGTTAACATTTATTAACTAATTAATGTTTCAAATTAAGCTTTTCATCTAAATCCAAAGAATTCAAAAATACTCCAAGAGGAAGCATTGTTTTAAACGTCAAAAATCTGACCTCTCTACATCCATTAAATTAGAAAGATTCTAATTGTAGATGTGTGCTTGCGGCTTTGGAATATTTCATAAGCTTATTCAACAATACTCAACTCTCATGTATTCATTTTTATAAAATAATTACCTTTGTGTACGCCGGAAATAAAGAATGACTTCTTCCGTCAGAAGATGCCCCGAGAGTTCAAATATTTCGAAATAAAAGTTTACAAGGATGTTTAAGAATTTGCTTTTAGTAAGCGAAAAAAATCTTAGTCGGAGGAAAAGAGCAGTCCCTGCGCTTGGTTACATTCCCAGAAATACTACTGGCGGGGATTTTAGTTATTCTTTGAAAGCTGTTCACGCCAATCTAAATTTTGACCAGTGCGATTTCAGCTATCATTACGAGCAAAACGATCAAAAGTTTTCACAAAAATACTCACAATTCCATTCACCTGTAACATGAGGATAGAAATTAAGAATACTTGAAGAATGGATTCTAATCCATCTACCATATAGCTCGGATCAGATGTTTTCGAAATTTTTTGAAGAGTTCGGGGTTTGTACGGCAATGGATTGAAAAACAACTATATTCCTGAGATATGGCTTGAATTTATTCTAATATCGCCGGAGACTGTAATCTGTTTCTTCTCGTCAGGAGGAATAGGCTTACGGTTGCATTGTTGTCATAAGATGTCACAGATTCAGATTCTTACGTATGATGGCATTTTTGCAATAAACTTTCATCAAAAAAATATCAACAAACTTGTCAAGATATTCAGATGAGCGAAATGCTATACAAAGAATGATGCGTATTCCTTAAGTACGAAGAAAGCATACATTTTCTAGTCGGTTACCTAAGTGCCATCATAACCTAACTCTAATCTTTTTTAAAAAGTTTGCTTTGAAAATTGCAAAAGTCTGACCACGAATGGGAGAAGTTTGAAAAAACATAGTTGATCATTGCAAAAAAGGGAAAGTGTGTCATATAACGAAGATGGACAGAAGAATACATTATTCCCCTAGTAAAGGTGAAGAAAAGTTTACAAAGCTGAATTTATCATAACTTTTGGCGATTCTTCTTCATTTACATTCTATTATTTTTGCATTACTTTTTTCCTCGTTCCCCTTCATCCGTTGGGTGCATTGTAACTCAATAGCACAAAAATGTGATCATCATCTTGAAGGGTTTTAAAGAATAAACGACAAATACCAAAAAAAAGCTTGAAGTTATCATCGGTGTCATATAAGAGATAAATGCAAGAGATAAATGAACAACAATGATATGTGTACCCGGTCGTGATGCTTTACAATGAAACAAAAAAAAAAAGAAAAAGTAAACGAAAAAAATGAACCATAAACTGTAGTTAATTCCCCTCAAAATCGATAGAGGCACTCGTATCAAGCGACGATGACGTGCCTAATATATAAGTAAGTAAATGAATGAAGAAAAAGAAGAAGAAAAAGGAAAAGCAATGCACAAAAAATGTATGTCTTATAGTTAAATAATATATATATATGTATATATGTGTAATGCAAACAAATGCTGTTAAGCGAATGAAAACGAAAGCAGACAAAGTTAGAGCAGCCATCACACCATCGCCGCTACCACAACGAAGTGCAGAGAATTCATAAACGTTTTAAGCACAACGGCACATAAGAGAAACTAGGTCAGCATGTCGGGTTCCATTCGTTATGAATTTTTGTTAAGTTGAAGAGACTCGAGAAATATTTGGTCGTTTGCTGATATTTGTATTGTTGTTGTTGTCGTTGTTGTTTCTTTACTATAGAAAGTGAAAACAATAAAAAACAAAAAAAAAAACAGCTACAACAAATGGCAATTGAATCGATCGTTAGATGGATCAAATACAGAACTTCCACAACAAAGAGAACGATAAAGCTTTTCATATAAAAAGAATTAATATTGAATAATACCTTGTTTGTTGTCGTTGTTGTTGCCGTTGTAATTGTTTCGCCTTTGCCGCTGACTATTTGCTTCGCGTCTTTATAACAATGACTCGCACAAAAACAAAAAAATTAACGAATCATATAATAGCCGAATTTTTGTAAGGGACTGTAACGATAGGCATGAATAGAAATTTAATTTTTCAAATAAAAAAAACATTTTATGGTTTTGAATTTTTCATAAAAGGCGTCGCAAGTCTGAGAGAACAGGAGGAGAAAGTAATCAAGCTGGAAATAAATTCAGATTAAGTTAAACAGTATCTGGTCGCGTTTCACGTTTCCAAGATTTTAAGCCAATGTCATGGCTTAAGTTTACCTTACCATAGCCTAAGTGAAAAAATCAAACGGTACTTTTTTGATCGATCTCTTTTAAAGAATACTTTTTTTTCTTTTTGATTATCATTTCTAATCTCTAATATATCGCATCGAACTCGTTCATAAGGCATTCAAACGAAGCTCTTGCTCTCAATTGAGCGAAAAATTTATTCATAAAACAATCATCCTTTGTCCTTTGAAACGAGCGCTTTACCAAGCGGTATTAGTAGTAGTTGTATGATTTCGGAAAAAGTCGTTGTTATGCAAAGTCATTACTTAGAGATATTCTTTAGGAACACCGGCTGTCAAACTGGCATGTCCAGCATTCGTAGAGTTTCTGGCTATACTCAGGCTATATAATACAAGGTCGAATTGCGCGGGACTTACATAAATGTTAACATACAGGACAGGTACGTTGGCCGTTTGTCCATCCGCTCTTGAACTCCCTCAAACCATAAGCCAATATCTGAATTCAGAAAATTTTAACGCAGAGATTTATTGTAGTATGAAAAATGTACCTGTCCACTAAATCCGATAACTCACTGTCGTCCAAAGCTAAAATCACAATATTCATTAAGTGACCTTTCCAATGAGTATAGGATTAAAAATTAAATAAATTTAATCGGAACTAGATAAACCAGATTAGATAAATTTAACACGGTTTTCAATTATATCCTGATTGGCATTTCAGGTCAACTGTAAAATTTTAAAAAATTAGCGGAAAACAGGTAAAAAACTTATTTACAATAAATAAAAATTTCATTTACAGCAACTTCACTAACAATCAGCAAAATATATATTGGTGAAAAGCAAGTAATTTAACTCCTAGTTAAATGATTAGTGTCAGTTAAAAAACAAGTTTATTAGTAAAACCTCAGTTAAAATTAATTTATTCATTGCGGTCCGAGGTAAACCAGTTCTTGACAATTTATCCAATGCCTTCATTTCATTGCGGAAGCCTATCCTGTTAATAGTTGCATGTTCACTATACAATAAATTGTAATTGCAGATTATTATGTTAAATATGGGCGTGTCAGTTAGTTGATCGTATCCTTGGGACAATTAGTTTGATATCTCTCTTACACACGTAAGTTACAACTTTTTGTATATTGTGTACTTTTAGAGATGCATAACCTGCGTTTAGCCTCCACAATTATTGGATGCAGTTCGTTATCGCTTGTATCGACCTTAAGGCAAATACCAGTCATGAATTGGAAATTGCTGGCTTTTCAAATGAATACTCCGAAGTATGGGGAATGAACAAAAAAATTTAGATATGACAAAAGTGAAAATGCCAGTAGGGTTACCTAAGATGATTTAAACATGATCCTACACGCCCCAAGGAATCGTTGTGTAGTGCATATCTTGTATACCAAGCAGAGACCAAAAGTTTTCTTAGATAACAAAATCGGCCAGTATATTCCATATTCTCCATTTATAACGTGAAGTCCATGATTTTTCCACATCACACACCTCCCCTCTTGATAGACTTTTTACGATACGCCAATGTGCCCGCCATAAATGTAAATGAATTTACAGCAACAATAATCATAAGGGGGCAGAAGCCACTGTACAACTCTGAATATTAAAGGGCTACATTCGTATACATAGGCGTTGTGCGTCATGTCAGCATAAACATTCCTTACGTGTGGAATCTATTTAATAGTTTTTCATTTTCGTTTTTTTTCTTTTTTTACTTTTTTTTTTATTTGCATTGTATATTTGCTTCGTTTTCGAGACAACCAAACATTTAAGCGTAGAGAGGGCGCCATTTTTATATATACTATCAGGAAATAGAAGGTAGACTGAGATTGTCGTTACTTTCGTAACATTTAGAAATATGTAATGAAACTTTTAGATTTGAAGTAACTGCAGCATACACATTCATAAGTGTGTCTGACTGACACTTTTGCTCATTTGAAGATAAGACAAATTCCAATTTTGTACAAATAATTATGAACTTGACGAAGCTATTGGAAAGTAATTGAAAAGTAAGTCATTTCAAGATAAGAAATTCGAATTTTACAGAAATATTTACAAGTTTCATGAAGTTGCTGGAAATTAGTAAGCGAATCGCTTGAAATTGTACAATGTTTCTCTATTTAACTGAACAACGACAATAAATTGTATATTACATATATATGTTATGTCTATATATAAGCAGTGGACAAAGTAATATGAACACCTGTTATCAGCTGCAATAATGTATAAACATTTTTTTTTTTTCAACTTTTTCGGGTGGCTTTCTAATCTACGGTATATGTCGTAAAATAAATGGAAAAAAAAAAATTTTACATCAAATTTTATGTTATTGGTGAAGCATCCTCCTTGAAGGTCTTTGGATTATCATATTTCGATATTTGCGTTTATTGGTTTTAGTAGCAGTAACTTTCTTTAATCCAATTATTTTTTTAATGCTGATGCGAAGCAAACGATAAGTAGCTGAGATAGACATATGAAAATAATTTTCGAGTGAGGTTTCCTCTATAAAAAAATTCCTCTTTCATATATGTATTTTTACTTTACTATGGTTGCTTTTTATAATTTAAAAATATCAATTATTAGAAAGTTATTTATCTATAATTTATTTATAATTTAAATTATTACTTATTACGTAATTTAAATCCAGCCGAAACTAAATGATTTCGATGTAAATGCAAGGTGTTCAGGATTCGCTGTTTACTTTATTTTTTTTTATTAAATTTGATATGTGCTGTGCAGTCCGTTGTATTAGGGGAATCTATTTTGTTATTTATTAATAATGATTTTATCAATTTAGATATGTATATTTTTTTTAATTATTATCGGCAGCGGGTTGTTTTACTTTTTCAATAAATTTTAGTAATATAATATATTATAAAGGTTTAGTCATTTGAGAGTAACATAGGTTAGTTTTTAATAATTTCTTTAGTAAACAGAATTTTCATATCATCGTAAAATTGAAGTAATATTAACCCAACCTAGTAAAGTTTTTTTTTCTAAATGCTCAAGATTTTAAGAATTCAATATACACAATTCTTGGCAATCAGCCAATCGATGGATGAAATTGCTTTATATTACGTATAGAGCAAAGTATGATTTATACTCGATGCTAAGTTCAGCTGCTTTTAAACAGTCCTTCTTTCTCTTATGCCGCGCGACTAACCAAGAAGTGCAAAGCAGACATCAACACCGATTAATAATAAAATCTGTTTTTCTAATATCAAAAAACAAATCAATATCTGTAGAAGCCCGTTATAAAGAATATGAAAAAGTAGGGAAGAAAGCCAAGTCCATATTTTAAGTTACTTTCTTTTATTTTTATGTCACAGTTCCGAAAGGTGTGTACGAAAAAAAAATTGTTTTCCAAAGCGATACCTGAAAGTTTTGCAAATTTCTCGTTTCGGAAATTTTCGTATTTTCCTTTTCTTCTTACTTGGGCGAAGACACCGCTTTGTCCAGGTGTTCAGTTTTACTTAATAATTCCCTTTGTTTTGAAAGACTTTCCCTGTCGCTACAATAAAAAGTTTCCTTTTTTTATATATTTTGCTGCCCGACAATCAACGATAAGGTGATACTTAAATTTATTGAATTAAATTCAAACGTTTCAGGAGAAACAATAATTCACTTAAATCCTTGCTAGATATAGATGTACACTGAAACAATGAAAAATATCCTAACTCTTTATCCCAACTCTATCTAGACCGTTCCTCTCTACAGTCCTACTTCTCAGTTATTATCTATGGTCTTTAAGTCTTGGCCAAGTTCCTAACCTTTACAGGTTCTCGTGTCTACAAATCGATCAGATTCAGCACTAACGGAGTACGTAGCACGATGGCACGGAAAGAAAAGAAGTGCTGCTGGCATCCTCTGAAAATCAATCTATAATGATCGTCCAATCGTACCAATTGTATTTGAAATCAAATGAGCTGTCGAATAACCCTCTTGGTTACCGGTCAAATTACAGTTTACAAACTCGTTGACACGGCGATAATTCTAAGCTTACGATATAAGGGGAATAACTTATCTGTGATACAATCAATTTGAATACGTATAGAACTGCGAACTTACTGTAATTGTGGGACCAAAACGAATCTGGTACTTTGGTCCTCACATACCTTAACTTTTCCATATCAAATTTTGAAAAAAATGGCTCTCTGATCGCCAATCATATCTTCTGAAAATTTTTGTTTGTTCCTCTAAGTGTGAAATTGTCGTATTTAGCCGCACGGCAAGAGAGACTAAACGAAAACGAGGCTTCTTTTCAAGAGCTAGAACTCCTTTGTATTGCTCTTGAAAAATTTAAACACAAGTTTTTTTTTTGCTTTAAGGTTCAGGCATTCATACGTAATAACACGCCATCATTTTTAAGAAGGACAAGGTGTTACTACCCCGTACCCCCGTCTTCCCCTCGAAGGCTGCTTTTGTTCTTCAGCCTTTTAAAAGATCTTTTTTAATATTAAATATTTAGAGCAAAACAAACACTCTTCCTATTGGACACTTAATTCTTTTTGTATATCCCTTTCATTTTCCCATTCACGATTTTGAGTTTACTTCGAAAATCCGTCATCATCAGTTCCGATTGTGATCAAGAGATCAAAGTATTTGCTTGTTTCTTTTCAATTTAGAATACGGACAAAGAACGATGGTACGGCAAAATGAACCGCTACTGAGTGCTTTCTAAATGTACTACGACTTAAACTTACATTATATGTATACATAGAATATATTAATTAAGTCGCGTAAAAAGCCTTTGCGAATTTTTCCGCGCTTTCGAACTTGTTTTTGTAGCTTGTTCTTTTCAAATGATTCCAAGCGGTCATGTGGTTGATGTTTAGTGCCTCCACTATTCCTAAAAGTTGCCGTGCCGATCTAGCTTAGCTAGAAAAATTTTATCGACTTTACGGCCAAAGCGACGTGCATCTTTTACATCCAAAATTTCCGGAAAGAAATCGAGCGAATTAATTCTGGATCCTTCATTTACTTCAGCATTCTTACCGTTCACTTCACAAATTTTTTTTTGCAGAGTTTTTACACTTTTTATAGTAAAAAAGGATCACGCAGACTATTTCTTCATATGTTTCGCTCGCTTTCAAATCAATTATAATTTTTTAGATGAGCAAAGTCTAAGAAAACGATCTTCACAAAATATATAAACTGAATGTCACCTTTTAACCACATGTTCTTCTTACACAACACAATACATCGCTCTTTAATTCTCGGGATTAGATCGAGTCTGCTCATCGGCATTCCTCAAGAGTGATACAATCCATGTTCACAAGTTGCTAGTAGAATTTACACCTATTTTAAAATTAGACATTTAGAATTCACCATAAGGAGTGTTCAGGGCTCTTGATAAGTCTTGGTTATTTTTTCAAATTTTTAAATTAATTTTCGGCTTATTTGTATAGTAATTTTATTTTAATTACATGATTTTTATTGATTGGTGAAATGCATCTTAAAATTTGGTAAAGATTTTTCGGGATTGAAAAAGGAAAAATTTACTATTATTTGAAAAAAAAAAAAAAAAAAAAAAAAAAAAATAGAAAATAATGGCTTCGGGGATTTTAATACTATAGAAATCGATTTGAAAAATTCGATTTAATTTGTATGATGTTTGTGTATATGTTAGATATTAGATCTTAACTTTCATAATATAAAAAAAAGTTGAATACAGTCCCGTAACTATTACAAACATTCTCTTGCCTTCTCTTTCTCGCATACAATCTCACTTCATTTTTAGTGCATAACCGTTTGCATTATGAAACACAATAACAACTTGAGATTAAAAGAAAGAAAAAATAAAGCAAAACTAAAACAAAAAAGCAGAAAAAACCTTATGACTTAACTTTTAACACGTGGTTGCATGAAATTACAATTTATTTTTAATTTTTCAGTCTTTTTTTTGTTTTTTTTTTCTTTCCTTTATTAAATCACACACTAATTAAAACAAAATAAAAGCGTATAGAAAAAAAAGAAGAAAAAAAATTGGGGGCATTTTCAAAAAGTAAAAGTTAAAGAAAACAGCAAAAAACTTTAATATAAATGAACTCATTTAACAAAACAGTCCAGTAATTGTTTATTTGGAAGAGAGACACGAATGACTTGCGAAAGAGATCACAGCCTGTATGCCTGCCTATGTGTTTGTGTTTATGTATAATCGCAAAAAGCAACAACAATGATAATTATTAACACTCATGGCAATTAAAGTGCAACCTGTCTACCCGTATGTACAAATAAATCTTTGATACATAAATCTTTAATTCAAACTGTCTTAAAAGCATAATCTGCCGACTAACGAAAGCGATTGGAGCGATCGGCCATCGTTCTAATATATTTATATGTATGTATGTACGCACTTGAGAGATTAAAAGAGAAAACTAATTCCTTTGAAGATATACATCCAGCCTAAGGAGAATTCCGAGATAATTTTCAAACTTCATGACTAACCGTAGCCGCAGCAATGATTGAACTATCGCTTCATACTTTTGAAAGCATTCACCGAAAAAGAAAGTTCAGGGATATCAGGTTAGTATAACAATTTTTTCCAAAGGCAAATTAAGTATTATTGCAAACGCATGAATGTTTTTATTAGTTGATGGTAAAGGCATGTAAAAGATTCCGCTGTCCGCCGGCGTAAAGCAGGAGAGAGAGAGAGAAAGTTTACGGAACTGAGTACTTCGTCATTTATTTAGACCTCTCTTGTAGAGAAATATGCGAATTTTATAACATTTCATCCATACTAAGCCGTTGACTAAGCTTATGGCTTGATATGCTTCACTACCGTTGTTAGCACATTTGTATACCGGCCCCCGAAGAATGGCGGCATACTCGGTTTGTCAAAATGTTTGCAGCACTTGAGAGAAAGTTTCAGAAATCCCATAAAGCATATATCATATTCTAAGATGATTTAAGCATGTCCGTCTGTCCGTCCGTGAAGATTATATAACAAACAATCTCCTGTTCTTCACATCCGGTTCGAATTTAGCAAAAATATTGACTGTCCTTGCAAGCAGGTTTTTATTGGAAATAAACCAACGACAGGTTTGCAGTGCAACATAAACTGAGAACATCTCTACTTTCAGAGTTTTTTCTTAATTACTCATAAGCTAGGATAGCAGTACTAGAAAATCAATTAATCTACGAAATATGTTTTTTTTTTTAAGTCTTTTGTTAGAACAAAGCTGGGGAATCATTTATACGATTCGTTCAAAGCCGCATGTTGTCCCCTTATCTGTTTTACGACCTTTTTAAGATCGCACTCAGAGCTTTATAAAAATTGTTTATTTCGAAGAGCGCCGTTGACTTGGAAAATTGCAAGTAAAAAAATCATTCGAGACCAATCGAATTTAATCGGATATATTGACTATTTCGATATCGTACCCTATTCTGAATAAGTTGTACTGTCAAAGAACTTCAATCTCAAAATTGCGTTCTCTGCTTGAGTAAAATAAGAAGTCATTCAGGTTTGGTGTTTTGTTAAACGCCTCAAATGCTTAGGAGAATAAATTGTAAAAATTCATTAATATGCTTGGTTTTTAACAAAAAAAATAATTTCAAATACTTATGGTTCGCACCTATCTAGGTGATGGAAAGTGTGGCGTTAGTAAGTTCCAAAGAAAAACATTTAACAGCAGACAAAATAGAGTTCCGTCTATGATAACTTATCAGTAGTTATTACTTCTAACGTACTGCCTTTATATGTCTTATATGTCTTATCTCATATAACAAAATTTTGTTTTTTAAACATATATCTCATTAAATCTATTTGAAGCGTAAGTGACGGTACATTTACATTAACTTTTACTTAGTGAGAATGAATTTATGTTTTCAATTAGAGAGTCAAAAAATTTTGTTTATTTATTATACACTTAATATCGATCGTTTCTCCCTTTTCATATTTATTTCATATTTTATTTTTTTTTTTTTCAAGTGGCCTTGAAAGTGAAAAGATGTCAGCTACACTTTCGCTTTTTTTTTTCAATTTTAAATTAAATATGTTATGGTTGTTGGCTTCATAAATTTTGTTTGTGTGAGGTTGCGTGAATTTACTATGCCAACCAAAACAAAAACATTAAATTTCCATAATTTAAATCCAATCATCGTATTATTGATACGTGTCGGGCATAAGTTATATCATAAAATAATAAACAAAGCATTAACGGTATTTCTTGCCCTATTATACTTTTTTTTTAAATTTTCTTCCATTGTTATTACTGTCAATTAGCGGCGATTCCTCCAAAATACCTCACCAAACCTTCAACAGTAGTAAATTTTTCAAAAAACAAAACTAGCATAAACATATTGATTAAAATAATAATAAAACTGGTAGCAAATCAATTACTTATTATTGTCAAGCAAATAACTGTTAAATTTGTTACTTATTGGTATTTTTAGCGCACGTTAACACGTTATTTTCTTGCGGTTGTTGCCAGCTTTTTGCGGAGTGCGTCAACTATCTTGCCCAAAACTCTTCAGAATACCGTAAAGAAATGATAATATTTTACTTAAAATGCCAAAATCATTTCTTTTATAAAGCAAGTCATAGGCCCACATGTCATTCTGTAACAGATAATAGAAAAATTCATACCCAAGAGAAACTACAAATTGCTGCAAAAGGTCAGGGAATTAATATTAGAAGAGAATACGAATATCTGTTATCGGGCCTAAATAAATATGTATTTTTTTTTTTTTTTGAATTTTGGAAAATTGATTTCATTACAAATATTTCATTATTATACCCTACACCATTTGTATCGCAAGGATAAATGTTTGTGAAGATGCTTGCAATACCTAGAAGATCTCCTCTTTTTTATAACACTCGATTCAGGATTATTTCAAAAATCGATGCAAGCTGTCTGTCCGTCCGTACGTTTGTTCAACCTGCCTGGTGGGCAAGTTTGGGGATATTTTGCTCAAGGAGGAGGTCTATTGAACGTAAATTGCATTAGTGTATTGTTGCCACCACGCCCCATATAACGCCTCAGTTAGAGAAACTGTGAAAAAAGTTGCTCTTTTGATTATTTTTCGGAGAAAATCGTTGAGCAATATTGTGATATTCGAAATTGATGCGAAAAATTTGAATTGAATGGGTCGACCTTTTGAATCTCTTCTCAAACTTTTATATAACGATATTTTCTTATTTGTGACACAAACAGAATTGATTCTCATCCCATTTATATGAACTTTTATAGGGCATGAATGCCTGTATTTCAGCACTTTCTGCCAAGAAAAAGAAAGTAATTTTACTAAATATTGATCACGTTTTCAGCCCTTTCTCCTTCCTTCTCGATATTTAAGCATGAAAACAGATGAGAAATCGAATTAGGGCAAGTAATGGACGGTGCTTAATGCTTGGCGGGCACTACTTGTTGCACAGGGGACGCAAAAAGGATTAGGATAGATTCACTTTTTATTATACTTAGAATCATTTTCTTAATCCATCTAAGCCTGTCTGTCCGTCTGGCCGTGTAAGTTTGCGCTCTAGCTATTAACAATCATTGGGACCGGTTTATTTTTCCAATTACTTCTTAGGTGAGGTTGAAAAGTCGTGATATGGAAAAAAATTGCAATTCTCAAATTCGACGAAACTCCCTTTGTAGTAGTTAATGGGGATTCTAAATTGTGAAAAATTTAGTTCACGTGAGCAATTGGCATACCTCGAATATGCGGGCTTTCATGAGAAGTATGCCTGGAAATAATGCTTAACTTTTGCTGCATTATTATCAAAACTGTATTAGGCGATGTGGTTTAGGGTATCCAACAGCTTGTGCTATTGCAATCTTCTTACTTGTTTTATATAAATTTTTCAATTCAGTTTAAGAAAAACACTTACGACACATTATAAAAGTGTTTTTCACGCTGGAAATTGCGTTGCAAAAATAGATATATAACAGTAGTGATAAAGAGTATGGCACACACACACAAGCACACTTTTTGAGAAAACCATCGCTCTAATTTGATCAATTTGATCAATCACTTGTGTTAATTACAAACTGTTTAAAAATTTGTTAATTAGGAATCACTGTAGCGATTAGATTAATCCGGTTGATGGTTTTTTTTTTTTAGGAAAACTTAGAAAACTTTTTAAATAAGCAAATCGGTGTCTGCTGCTTCTTGAATATTTTTCGCTCAACTTTGTTCTCCCTATGAGAAATTAAAAAGGAGACCCAGCCTTAATAAATCTATCTATAACGCCCATAGCATTCTATTGATTTAAAGTGAACGCAGCGAACATAAAAAAATAATTTAAAGTAAGAGAGAAAAATTGAAAAATGAAAATCATCGTAAACAACTGTCCTCCTAAAATATGTCAAAACAGCTGCACGGGTTGTTTTTTCTTGTTTTTTATGTTATTTTTTTTTTTTTTTTTTATTTATTTTTTTTGTATAACCTACGTGTAGGCGTTTCACAATTGCATACAAAAAACGTGAGGACAGAAACATATAATCAAAAGACTAGTTCTTAAAAAAAAAAAAAGAATTGTTAAAATTGCTAAAATTAAAAACTAAGAACCCAACGACCAAAAACAAATCAAGATAAATTCATCTTAAAAATTAAAACAAAAATACATTTTTTTCTTTTACATGTACGTGTTTATAAAATTAACTGTCACATGGTAAGCGACATAAGCCAACAACAAGATGTTGTCAACTACTACTAACAAGAAGCTTTTAAGAAAAAAAAAAACCAAAATAAAAAGAAAAACACCTGAAATACCTACGACTCTTAACTGTCAGGGTGACAGTGTTTAGCCTGAATTCACAAGCAAATTAAAAAACAAACAGAGTTAAATTAATACTAAATTTAAATTTACATATTTTGCTCATTTTTTTTGTATTTAGTTTTCCAAAAATTCAGGCTTCAAAAAAAAATGAAAAAGACAAAAACCTGAAAACAGAAAAGAAATCCGAATTAGGATTTTGACAATTAAAAGCTTTAAGAGTGTTAAAACTGACAGCATTTAATCAAATGTCAAAATCTTTTCGACACCCACACGGCTTTTTCCATTTTGGTAGATTGTTAGCTTCGTTTACGTTGCTTTTTAACCCTTTTTGTTCCTTTTTACAACCATAACCATGGAAAAGAGTATTGAAAATTTATCAGTTCGTTTGTAACGCTGAATATTGCTACCAATTTTGCGCCTGTAGATAGCATATGCAAGGAAAAATTACTGCATCCCCCACCTGAATACCCATTTAATGGGATGTGATTTGCAGATCATTGGTCTACACTCCTGCTCCTCGTCAGGCATTGCTTGCGCCAGTCAGTCGGTCTTACTTATCGGTCGTATGTGGAGGGAACCTAAAATTCTACTTTAATTTTTTTCGTCTCTCAAATGCCTGCTACAGTTGCTTAGCTACTTTTTGCGAATAAATATCAAGTTCTGATAAATGCCTTTTTTTTCCGCCTCTTAGTTTAAGTTTAAATTCCTTGTAGTTAGTTATTTAGCAATATTGTATTGTTTGTTTTGCTGGTTATTTTTGCTCTTCAGTCAAGATCAAAATCGTATTTTGTTAAATTAAATAAATAAAAAAAACAATTATATATATATATATTTTTTTTTTTTTAGTTTTCGAAAAAACAATGCACTGGTGTTTACTATCAACTTAATGAACGAAAGTGAAAGGTGACTGTGTGGTAGAGAAGTATTAGTTGTGCTTGATCGATTGATGTCCCAATCATATTGAACTTTAAAACCAAACTATCGAATAACTTAATGTTTTTCTTCTAATAGTAGATATTTTCGTTTCGTTTCATTGTTCATTCAATGGTTAATGTCAGCGTTGAAGTTTGTTTTCTGTGTACAAAAGTGTTGAACAACCGAAACCTTCATCATTGAAATATAAGTTCAGGAAACTTACAGCCAGATACGCGATTAATGCACGAGACATTCAACCATTAATACCAGGATCAATTTTTACTTAGCGAATTTCTAAACCTATCATTTTCGTCGCAGCTTAATTTGGCGAAACCACTCTTGACATAAGAAATCGTCAGCTATCCAAAGCCTTTGCTGAGAAACGCTACAAGCACCAGCGAATCCATTAGGTTACGCCCAATAACTTTCTATTTCTTTCTCTTCTCTCATTTGTGTAAGATCGTTATAGTATAATGTGAAGAAATAGTGGATCTTCCCTGAATGACTGATCATAATTAAAACAAGTAAGAAACTTATATTCGGCGGGAGCCGAATCTCGCATACCCACAATGATGCTTTTCGCTCTCTTCTCACCAAGTTCTTTTATTTGATACCACAACATACCACTGGTCTTATTAAGAAAAACGTAATCGCGGTGCATACCACATTCGTTTTAAAATTAATCCATTTTTAGGCAAATAATATATCTTCATTTAAGAAATGTACAAAACAGTTTTCAACGTTAGGTCTTGTTTGCCTTTTGATAGTAAGCGTAAAGTAAATGTGAAAAATTGCCGCCTTCTAGATTTTATAATTTCTGAGCAACGAAAAAAAAGCTACAAATTTTTGCTAAATAAAGCAAAGTTGCGCTTAGTTTGCGATACACTGCGGGCTTCTGCTCTGCCCAATTTGGACCATTTTCTATACCAACCCGCGTGCAAAAATTTTCAATGGTTCTGCTAAATTTGAAGTCAATATCTTTATTTTTGCGGTCAGGAGAGTGCCTAAAGCAAACATCGCACAGACGGACAGACGTGGTTTAATCAATATAGAATTTTACGGTCATCAAGCATGTACGTACTTTATAGGGTTCCTGAAGCTTCCTTTTGGCAGTGGAAAATGATTACACTCCCATCCTGCAGTGGTGGGTATAAAGAAATAAATACGAGACCTGTCATCAACCAGTCATTTTTATTGAATACCCTTCAAATAGAGCAGAGACTAATTTGGCTTTTCAAAGACTCGATCTTTTTGGTGAAGATTAGCATAAGGCTACAGCTAGCATTGCACCGGCAGTCTAACTTATGCGCTCAACGGTCATTTTTGGATAGTATTATCGCAATGCATTAAACGAATAATATCTCACAATTTTTCCAATCATCTATCTTTTGTATCCCCCTTCATATAAGAGGTATCACGAAAAGCAAGAATCTGCAACATGGCAACAAAGTTTAATTTTTAGTACTTCTTAATACTGACGAAAACAATACAAATATTATTGACTAGAAGTTCAATTTTGCTTAATCAGAATCACGCGTTGCATCCCTTCCTTATAAGAACTCCTACAAAAAAATCCTTGAGGGGTCTTTTACTTTTTGTTGATGATTTAAATGCTTCGACGTGTATACAAAATTGATATAGAAATAGAAAGGAAGAAAACGAAAATTTTAGATGGTCCGTAAAAGTAGAACCAGTTACGTCGCTTTTATGGGTGTTTTTCGAGCGCTTCTTGCAAAATAAGTTTCGTATTAGCGCCATTTTCGTTTAATTATCCACATGAGGAGCCGAGAAAAGTAAGAACCGCGACAAACTAGTCAGTGTGAACGAAATCAAATCTCAATGCGATAAAGCTGTAGTGTGTTTAGTCGTTAAAAGCGTAACTCTTACGGATTGCACTTATCTTCACTAGACTGCGGCCATCACCTCACTATTTCTTTCTTTTTTTGCTTTTCCTTACTTGTTTCTGGCCATCAGCGCGTTACCTTCCCTGAGTGATTGTTCAAAAAAAAAAAAAAAAACAGATTCTTAAGAATATAATTGGATACTCCTTAGATTTTAAAGGCATTTAGAAAATTTTCTTGTCTTTCTAAAAGCACAATTATGCCTTGGAGCGGTACGCTAAAATAAGACGAATAAAAAAGAAGGATTGTTTTACGAAAGTTCCATACCTATGTGTTTCGCTCTTGAAAATTTTGAACAGACAGCTTTTTTACGACTTTTGCTTTCAATTTAAAAATATACGCAAATTAATAAATTTTTTCATTCCCAGTTAGAAGGCAATTTAGGAGACCCTATAAAATATATACATTCTTTATAAATCGATTTAATCATGTCCGTATGTCCGTTTGTGATAAACATTCTTCTTGTCCACTTCATAGTTAACAAAAACATTGGCTTATCTTGCACGCAGATTGCTGTTGAAAGTGGACTAAATTAGTCAAAGGACACGCCTACAGCACAACACCAGCTAAGCCCCAAAAAATTTCCACTCACGACCAATGGGCGATCCTACAATATCTATATAAAAAGGGTAAAGATCGGCTACGTTCGTGCAACATTCTTCTTCTTCCTTCCCCTCCTAAACCGTCTATACGTCGACATCGTTTTCATTACGCCAAGTCTCTTATCGAGTATGTTTCAACATTACGCCATTTAAAGTTATTCAGTGTTTTTTTTTTTCTAAATAGGTTTACCAATCACGAACACCTGTAATGTCCTGTCTCTCTCTTTCGAACGATTTCCAACAGACCGAAGTACATTAAATTGCACCTAACTCATAACAGCGAACATTGCTAAGAGATTTAGTTAGATTAAATATTAATCGTTAAGTTATGGCAATATTTTGGTGGAAAAAACCGAGCGCACGACGATTGAGAAAACGGGAAGATCTACACAAAGACTCATCTACACGAAGCATCAAACGAAGAAAAAAGAAGCAAAAAGCGTTTCAATTATTCCGCGTTAGACCTTTTGCACAACAACTCCTTTTGATTGAATGCCTTCGGCTGCTTTGTTGTTCTTGCAAACATTTTATATTAAATAAATTGTGAATTTTCACGAATTAAATTACATTATAAGCGGAAATATATATATATCAGTTTTCATGTTTCACTGGAATATTCACATCCTTCGAAGCATTCATTTATTTGAATGGACAAGTACGTAAACCACCAAATGGCCATGATATTGGCAAAGAAAAGCTTTGAATTCGGTTTTATAACAAATGTGCTAAACATATGAACAGCTGGCCAGAATTTGTAGTAACTTTCCATTACAGAAATGTATTTTTCGCGCATTCCTTGTTCCGTATACTCGGCACAATCTGATTTTGATAAATTCGATAAAAATACTACACCCAGATTTAGCGTAGGCGCCAGATATAATTGAACATTTACAATTTCTTTAAGATTCGCAAAAGCATAATTTCGTTGTTGGTTTACAAGCCATGGATGCACAATATTGAACCAATATTTGATAGTCGGGCCAATGAAGCCCATACCGATTGAGGCATATCTAGCCGTTCTCATCCACTTGATACTCTTTATATCCTTTGCGCCGCTGTAATGTTGTGCAAACAAGTCTCCGACAGCCATTAGACCGGCAATCCAAAAGCCTAGATATATATAATCCCACAATGGCTTCATGGCAGATTTGAAAGAAGGCGAACGTGCACCAGCATGAACACTCATACTAAAAAAAAATATTTTTTTTTTCGAACTTTCAAAGACTATCAATTTTACGGAATTTTCAAAAAAAAAAAAAATGTAAAAAAATATATCAATTGCGCCAATATAATTATTCTGAATACTTCAATGAATATAATAAACAATTTGGTTTATTCCTTTTTGGTAAAACTTTTTTAATACCAAATTTATCATCCCTGTACAAAAAGTAGTAATTAATTTTGCCAAAACACTTTCCTTGGAAGGATATTCCTTTATAGAAATTTTTGATTATATGCTACACAGGAAGCACATTAGACGTATAAGATTTGGAAATTTGCTTGGGAAATTGATGGCTGGTGACACGGCCTTGACCGAATAGAATAAAGTTAGGTGACACTAGGCTTAATGTTCGCTATCACGAATCTCTTAGAGTTCACTTGCCATGTTTTCAAAACTTTTTCGAATGGCTCTCGCACGTGCCGTAACTTATTGATCTTCAAACTCCAGGCCTCTGGCTTCTCTTTATACTCACTGAAAGCTCTTATCTGCATAACAGATCATCCAGGGTTCTGTTTAACTTTATCATCTCGGATGAATCCCTCAAAGTAGCCACTTAGAGCCCCTTTCATTTAATTTATACACTAATGATCTCCCCTCGGCGATTAAATCCACCCAGACCTTAATATATCACTGACGTTGTTAAACTGTCTTCTTCCTTCTTCTTGGAATAACAATCGTATCAGCTTCAAATTGACTTAAATAATTTAGTCAGATGGTGCCCATTCAATTTTTTGAAATAAAATCTAAAAAGGTGCAAAAAACTTTCTTTCTCAAGGAGGAAGTCATTCAATATTTCAATATTGAGTATTTTACAAGTTGGAATATTCAGATTCATTCATCGATTTAGGGTTTCCACTCGACCAAAATTTACGTTTTAATTTGCACATTGAGCTCTCTTTAAGTAAAGCTGGGTCCGTGCTAGGATTCATTAAGAGGTTGTCCAAAGAACCTAAGGATCCTTACATTACAAAAAGCCTATACATATGCTTAGTTAGGCAAATGCTTAAGTATGCCTCTATGGCGTGGTCTCCTCCCTATAGGTGTTATATAGATTCAATTGAATCAGTTCGAAAGCAATTCCTGCTGTTTGTTCTTAGGAATTTATGTTGGAGCCCGCTTTGCCTCCTTATGAAAATAGGTAGGCTTCTGTTATCCTTACCGTCACATGAGAAATGTAGGTTTATTCTTGCAGTTTCCTTCGTAATTAAGTTAATTAATGATGCTATCGACTCGTCCACGTTACTTGGTGAGATAAGCTTCAACGTCCCTAATCGATTTTGTAGACACTTTATTTTCACTAAACTGAGCCAATATAAATATAATTAATCATGAGCTGTTTAAGCCGTTTGGAGTGGTTTGCAGAAGCCTAAGTAATATCTGTCACTTAATCTCAATATCGGATTCTTTAGAGTCTGTCAAAATAGCTTTGCTTAACATGCGTGATTTGTCTATGTCGTATTTAACATAACTTGCAATCTTAACCTCTCGCTATGATTCGGAAATTAACTGGTGTTGTTTACTGTTATCGATTGCTAAAGCTTTTGCATGTTTGCAATCGTTTAGGGGCTCACCTGCAACTTGATTCTGTACTAGTTGTGGGTGTGCCTCTGAGCTAGTTGTGTATACGCTTTTTGTCTTTGTTATTTATTCATACATGAATTATTATTTAATTATTATTTTTTCTTGACCTCTCCTTAAACACTCTATACTCGTTTTTCATAATAATTAGTATAAGATTTACTTCTAACAGTCAATTGAAATGAGCTGTTAATTTATTTATAAATGATTACGTTCGGAGGTAGACAGTAACAACCCTTAAACGAAATATGTCAAAATTTCGTCACATTGTATCCATTAGTTTACAGGTTACAGTTGCCTTGGTAACGCTACTCACGAAGTCCATTCTTTTCCATTGTTCTGCAAAACCAGTTTACGCAGATTGTATCGGATTTATAATTAGATATCGTAACATGTAACATGTAGAAATTTGCGTCGGAAACTAAATAAGTTATATACGTTCTTGATCAGCTTGAGAAGACGAATCGGCTTAGCAGTGTTCAATTGAATTTTTTCTAGAAAAGAGATGCTTTCGTCAAAATTGTGGATTCGAACGTTAAGCAGAATTTGATTTTTTTACATTCAAAAATTTTGGTAATTTTGAACTTTCCGCCACGCCTCGTTTTGGCTAGAATAGTAATTGCAATAAGTATTAAAGTAAAAATAGTTTCCCTTCAATACAAGGGTAAGCCAGATTTTTTTTTATCCTTACAAGAAACATTTTAGAGATGCTTTGTCTTTCGTTCCGTACGGTTCACAGAAGCACATACTTACTTTCTTACACTGGCTCTATTGCTGAAAACTCTTTATTCATTCTCATGCACAACATTGTTTTTGGCGTAGGACAATCAAACCCTGAGGAATTTTGGTTTGCGGTTTGATAAAGAATTTTAAACTTTTAATGAGTTAGGACGAAAAGTTTAGTCGGAATTTAAACTCAAGTTTAATGTTATCAACGATTATGATTTAAAGTTTAAAGTCATTTATTTTCTTTTTCTTCTAAAATCCAGGCAAATCGACGCAGATATACTGTGTAAAAAAGGGTCAGAACTTTAATAAAGTTGGTAGTTAGTTTTGGTAGTGCATATGTATATAGCTATATGTACAGCTATCATTGAAGGATGGGGATAAAGCCCAGACGGAAGCTTTAGAAACCCAAAAAACTATATATATTTTTGATTAGCATCAAATTCTGAGTTGGTTTAAGCAGGTTCCTGTGTCTGTCTGTGCAATGTCCATTGTGACCAGTTTCCTGGCCGCAAAACTTATGCTATCGGTTTCTAATTTGGCAGAAACATAGGACACTTTTCCGTTTTGTGAATCACTAAGGGACAAATAACTTCAAAAGATTAAATTTGCTTTAATTAGCTGTTACTCGCATCAGAGAAATTCGTCGATCTCGAAAAGTTAAATGTTCGTAGAGTCAACGGCCGTTGCTTGATGTCGTTTAAACAACAGATCGATACGATTCAATTCACTTGATTTGACACGTGACCAATAAGGCACGATTGTAAGCGTCATTCAGACGCTTATTGCTGTCTAAAATATGCCGCTCAGTGACATTCACGATGATCGTTATGCAAAAATTGCAGAGCACATAAACGTTTGAACTACGGACTGGGCTAAATGCAGCATATATTTCATTTTAATTAAGTCATTGAATTAAAACCGAAGATCATCCCCCTAAGTGGCCGAGTAGGCAAGAGTCTCGACTAGCAACTCAATGGTCGTGGGTTCAAATCTCAAGTGCGGTAGAGTTTTTAATAAAGCCGAACGCCCTAGAATGCTAGTGCTTTAAGACTTTGACTTTAGTCTTAGAACTTATTCTCTGGCTAAATTTATAATAATAATAATAATAAAACCGAAGATCATTATAGAGAATGATTGTCATCTTGCTGTTCTTATACATGAACGTGGCACGTGTTTATATGAATTTTATAGTAAAATACACGGTTCTTCGTATTCCCCGCTAAAACCACCGCCATCACCAACACGAACTTATCTAGATGGGACCGAAAGCGAAAACGACTCCTCGAGTTTATTCTGGAAAACAATCTATTTATACTCTCAAGTTTGTTGGTAATAAGCAAGCAACTTAACCAGCCAACACTCAAAAAGCCAATGAAAAAGATATTAAGTTTTTTTTTGCATTTTCCAGATTAATTTATCATCGCATTCCTTAAGCAGCAGCATACTGCGGAAAAACAACGTTGTAAGCTTTACTTCAAATCAGGAAAATTTTCAAAAGAATTTGTTTTTGTTAGCTTTTGCAACCAAAATACCTTTGAAGCATAGACCATAACAAAAGTTTATAATTATTTTTAAAATTTCTTTAAAAATCTTTATCAACTAACTAAATTAAAACCTGAAATGAAATTACATTTATCTCATCAAGCTAATCGAAACTCATTATCCAAGAAATATAAAGAAAATTTAATTACAAATACGTCACAATCTGACCAAATTGCAATAGTCGCTATAGCCAGCTTCACAACATACACAATTTTGCACAATAAAACCAACAACCAACAGCGGAATTGGCATAATCATCAGACTTGTCCACATTGATAATAACAATAACAACAACAACAACAATTTATTTATTAGTTAGCTAGTTAATTATTTAGTTACTTTGTCTATTAAGTGGGTGAACACGCAACAAAATGTTTGAACATATGTCCCACTTCCATACCACATAATTTACAGATGGACTATTTATATATATATATATATATATATGTTTGCGTATTGCTTAGCTGATTGCCTAATCAATATATAACATCTAACTGTATTTGAACAACTTGTATAGAAAGAAAAAAACCGGAACTGTTGCTAACTGTACTCACAACAACTAGGAAAGCATTTGATTTCTGTGGACATCTCTTAGCGATATAATCATATTTTACACTAATATGACTGTTGCTGTTGCTGTCATAGCCACAAGTCATAGCTCAAGCTCAACTAATATCTCTCAATAAAGAAGAAAGGAAAGAAAAAAAAGAGAAATTTCTTTTCTTCATTTCGAACTCTTTCTCTTCATTTCTTTTGTTCAATGTTTACGTTGGCGGTATATTATTCATCTTTCTGTTCGCTGTTGTTGCTTTTTTTTCCCCATTTTTTCACTTATGTAATAGTTGTCGGTTTTGTTTTTACCGCTTTCATGAATTTTTCAAAGTCTTTGTCGTGACCTTGGACTTAGTTTTATTATTTTTATTTATTTTTTTTTTTTTTCTTTATTTAACTCTTTTCTCGCTTTTGTCGATTACATTCAGCCAAGCCATGCCATGCCAGGCATGCAGGCAGGCAGGCAGGCAGGCAGGCAGCCAGTCAGGCAAGCAACCAACCAGCCAAACAACCCATCAACTAGAGAGATGTTTTGCACACTGGAGGTGTGTTTGGCGTTGTTATGGAGAAGTAGGGGAAAAAGAAAGTACCAGCAAAACATAAAACCACTTTTACTTTCATTGCAAATTACGTTTGCCAATTACATGCTGAAACGCTACCGATCACATCTGAATACGCGCGCACACATACACAAGCACACATGGCGCTGACTTTGTTGCCATCATCAATGAATGCTATGCTATGGGGTGACGTTGTTAAGAAAACATTTTTGCGCGCGTAAATAAAAATTTTCCCACATAATGTGATACATACATATATATATATACATATATATATATATATATATATATATATAGAGCACTACTTATAAGAGTTGGTTATTCATAGTTAAAGTAGAGAGGAAACAATTGATAAAAAAAAAAAATAAATAAATTTTTATTTCAATGAATTCACTAAAATTATGCTAATGATCGTAATGATGATGACTTAAAAGTGTTTGCTGATCAATTTGCAAATCATTGTCGTTGATTCATTTCAATTAATATTTCAATTAATTAAGCAGACACTCGAACAAACAATTTAGAATAGAAATAACATTCACTTTATATTATAATAATAATTAACAAGAGCTAGCCAGACTTTTTGGCTACACTCCAGGCAAAACGATGATTTTGCAAAAAAAATTAAAAAAGAAAAAAAAAAAATCTATATATATCCAATAAAGTGCTCACTCACACTACAACTATACAAAAGAATATTGATTCATGCGAAAAAAAAAACACCGATACAACCACACACACTACAAACACACTATAAAAATTCTCAAGACTTAGTAACGTAGACTCGCTCGTACCTACACTAACTCTCTCACAGTTGTCATGAATCAAACGTAGAATAATATGAATGGATATTGTGTGCCTACGTCTGTTCGTTGGCGGGTTAATAACCCGTAGCTTTTATAAACAAATAATAAAAGAATGAATAAAAAAAAAAAAAAAAAAAAAAAAAAACAACAAAAATTCATACTTTTGATTGATATCTGAACGATAAGAGTTTTTTCGTAGTCATAGAATTTTTGTATTTCTTGTTTTTGTTGTAAACAAACGTACAACGACTTTTAGATAGCACCAAAGCGTTTATAACAGGAGCCGGTTACTAGGAGAGCATATCGCATAAAAACAAAACTTCTGCAGCATTCGAGTTGGGCAAAGATTGGCCTCCGCCGCTTCCTTTTCGCAAAAAACATTCACTCTAGTTGCGGTTATCTGAGTATTAGAACTGGGAGAATAACTTACAATTAATTATTCGCTTGAAGTCTGCCAGTAAACGGTAAGGAAGTTCTTCCGAATATCGGATTAAATGGAGGCATGTTCTTAGTTTCCCTTATATGCTAAACCCATTACTTCTTTTGCAAGACTACAAAATTGCTTTAGCAGTCCAATAGAACGCAAATAGTTGCTGGATTAATGACCTTTCGAAGAATCGTTCTCCTCAGAAATATTACTGTGTACGGACCATATCTCAAGACAGCGAGCAATTAAGATGGTTATAAATTCAATCCGTTTGGATGCACCTACCTTGGTTTAGGATATTCCATTTTAAGCGGATCGTCCACTTTGGGTACCTTCTTTTACAGCTCCCTTTTCTCCGCTGTGTACTTCTCTTCTGTTTTCATCAAAGCACTGCTTTCGTTGCTAAGAAGAAGAGGATCAGGTTCGGTTATTTTAAATTTGAAAATTTACTAAGAAGTGCAGTTGCCTAGCGCAGGTTTCCTAGGTCATCCGAAGACAGCATAATAGAAGCAGCAATGAAAGGAGAAAGAGAGGAAAACAGTTTTCCGCCCTGAGTAACTAAACGTTGATTAGGCAGGTAATTAAGGGGAGGAAAATCTGTACGGGATAAAGGCAACCAAAGGATCCTACGTTTATCATTTTCCTTTTCCTCTTTCAAACTTAATCGCAAACTCGATACCAATTATATAGATTTAGTCATCCTCGCTTATCGCTTCTTCTGTTTGGCATTTGTTTTGCTATCACCACACTTTCAAACGTTGAGATGAAAACCGAAAAGAGATTTGCAGATAAGGTCAAGATTGAAAGATTGAAAGATTTTCGCAAATACGTTTAGAGGCACTTCCAAAAAGTTCATTCTGTTAAAAACAATTTCTTTAATAAAATGCAACGTGAAAAATGTTTTATGAAAATAACTAAAATCGTTCAAATGACACGATTCTATTTAATAAATAGAAGAAGAATATTTGGTAAAATTCCACTTTTTTCTATGAAAGCAAAAAATTGTTCAGAACTTTAGTTGCTGCTCGATATGATAAAATCAATGCTTTACCATGTGAGTAGCAGAGTAACGCCGAGAAACATAGGATAAACATGTACAACTGAGATGAAATGTGTAGATACGATTTTTAATTATATATAAGGTGATATCTATAATTTAAGCATAAACGATGAGCAATTTGTGATATTATATGCGATAAAATTGGCCTACAACCAAAATGTCACCAAGGTCCAAATAGCCAATTCTTGTAGGCTTGGTTATACTCAGTGATAATTCAATTCATAAGAACGCACGTTAGCTCTGGTTATCCTAATACAAATAATGACCTGTACTTGATGATTCCGTAACAATAACCTCGGGCATAATGAATAAAAACAAGGTAAAGTTAAAAGCTAAAAGTCATATATTGTTGTTTCCTGTGTGAATGGAATAGTTGAGTTCGATTGAAAACTGTCTTCGAAATAGGCGAACAAATTAGACTTCTTATCACTTGCTATCAATAGTTAGGTGGAATATATCACTGAAAGTGCATTGCCTCCATTCCCATGTAGATTACGTTCCAAAGAACTCGACGGCACTAAGTGATGGACATGAAGACCGATTTTATGAAGCATTTTCAAATATGGAAAAAAGATATCACGGGAAATAGACTTGCGTGACAATAAGACGAGATGGACCAGAAGTGAATTAGGAACGGCGTGTGAAAAACGTACAAACTATAACTCATAGGGAAAACAATTTGTCTTTTGGTATAGCCTACGTATAATTGAAACTTTATTCAAGACGGATATAAATTCTTTCCTTTCTGTTAATTATGAGCACGTGGATCAACTCAACGCGGTTGCAGCCTGGAATACCACTTCCTACATTTCCTACATTTTCACATAACTAAATCTTTTGTATGCTATCACTGTGGTCACAGATACAGAAGACTTTCTCGGAGTGACTCACGCTTATATAAACATACATATATCTATACATATATTTATATTTGAGTCTTACTTACGCAAATTGTTAAAGTGATATCTGTTCATTTAGATGGGAAGAATATAATGTTCGATAGTTTTGAGAATTGCTTCGGTCTCTTGAAGATGAACTTAAATCGATATGCCCGTCGTTCGATGATGAAAGGAAGTAAAGAAAGAAACACCTAATAATCTTTCTAACCAATCCATGATAATGTTACATAGTCGTTATGACGTTTCTTTAGAAACTTTACGATAATATATATAAAAATTTGAAGAATATTACTCTTAGAGGGAACTGAATGACTATCTATCTACTTTGGATTGCTTTGCTCCCTTTTCTTACCTAAATTATGGGAAGCTTTCGTGGGCGAAAAAACTTGAATATCGATATTGATTTTTTGAGCCTCAACTAAGAAAGTGTACACAAAGTGCCATCTTTTTATTTCAATTTGTCTTCCCTTGGATACTCCAACAAAAATCAACAGATAGGGAGAGGGTGGTAAAAGCAGGCGAATAGTTAGTTAGTTAAACGGTTAGATCGGTTCAGAATTTCACAATTAATAAGAATATAAGTTGGCATGCGCGCAAGTAGAAACGCAATGTCTCTGCTGGGTCTAAAAATAACAAGTCTATATATATATATATATATATATATGAAACAAGTTCCTTAGAACAAATTCTTATGTCCAACTTTCCTATAAAATCGTTTGAATTCAACAATGGAAATCGTTCATAAGAGGTTCATGACACTCTAAATAGCATATTGATATGCTTTTCGCTAAAAATGTATAATGTCCGATAATTTTCGATTATTATCAAAGCAATAACGACAAATATGTCGCATTATCGAACAACAAAACCGACAAGTATTCATTCAAACGTACAAATATTGTATAAACTTATACGCTAATCGCTAAACAAGCAATAGTAAGAAAAAAAAGAAAAAATTGCCAAAAAAAGTAAGACGTCATGCTCGTGACGTTAGATTTCGCATAGACTACAACTACTACCAAAAACATTCTTCATAAGAAAACACAAAACACAAACCAAAAAAAAAAAAAAAACTGAAAAAATCGATAAAATTTGCTTGAAAAGAATAAAAAATTATATATATATATATATACACATATATATATATATATATGAAGCGTGTGGGTGTAGGTGTTTTTTGCGCTTATAATTAATGTTGATTTCTTTAAATTAGACAGACAAAACTGTTAAATAGATAGCTTCGAGAGGGAGAGAAAAAAAAAGTGAATACGAAATACAAAAGCAATTTCAATACTGTTATAGACATTGATAGCCGCCAGTTTTATTAAAAGCTAAAAGTGTTATGCAGTTATTGTTGATGGTTTACTTCAATTCGCTTTGAATTGGTTTTTCCTTTTTTGAACCTAAACACGTATACGCGAATATGTTGGATTAACTAAAAAATATTAAACCTTTGGAGGACGTTAAATAAATATATTCCTCATTCCAACTATATGCGCAGATAAATATTTTAGACTATAATGCATTATTTCTTTTAATAAGCTCCATACTTTTTAGACAAATATATTTTGATAAATTTATGTATGTATTCAGTACTAAGATACTATGGTTAAACAATTCTTTATAAATTCACTTTTTTTCTTATTGGATGGCAGCTAATGATTTATGCTGTATTTGTATTTAATTGCATTCCAATTAGCCTTGAGCATGAACGTTTTCATTTTCGGAGGAGTTTTCTTATTTACTTGATCGCTTGGTGTTATAAGTTTCTTTAATCAACATGCAATTCCGTAATACTAGTGCCAAAGTAATTCCATTCACTTTCGATTATCTGGAAAGTATAAAAATAGCCAACGGAACATTAACCGGCTAAAACCCACATTTAGATACATATAAATATCCATATATATATATATATTTACCTATAGATCGTCAACTGCATAAGGATCCCACATGTCCTAAGAGAGCAGTGCGTGGGGAATTGACCTCATGCTCCCCATCATTATTCGCCTAATTTCTCTTGGGTTTTGGGCGGTAAACTATTTCTTAACTTTGCCTAGTGAAGTGCTTTTAAGTCGTTATGCCCTTTAAATATTTTTGAATTTTTTTCTTTTTCTTTTTTATTTTTATTTTTTTTTTTCATCTTAGTCTCCCTCAATTTTATTTTAACTTGACTTTATTTGTTCACTATGTTTAGGCGTCGGAAATGTGTTGTTATTACTAATGATGGCTTTTTATTAAATTTTGTCTCACTAAATAATGTATTTTTGGGTGCATCCAATCTTTCATATCTATTTTAACTAATAATAGTTTGTTTATTTTTCTTTTATTTATATTCCAAAAATATTTTTTATATCATCTTAATTTATAAATTTTTCAGATAAAAACAAATAACAACACTATACTCGAGCAAGGCTGACTGTTAGACATCATAATACATTAAATATTAAACATTATATTTATGTGAAGGCATAATTTTCATGAAAGCCCGAACACTGGAGCATGGTCAAAACGTTACCTAAAGTTAACTCCATTTACTTGTTATAGATTTTAGTAATTGCCACATGCTTTGTCACCATAAAAGTGTTTACTTTTCAGGAGATTCCGTTCATATGACGGGGTCTAAGTAAAAGATTTGTTCCAAATTTTATATCAAAACGCCCTTACAGATCAATTTTCATCATAAAATATCAAAAAATGGATATCGTTGCCGTACAAGACTGCGTCCTCCATTAAGACCTTTTTATTGGGTAGGATCTAGAAAACAAAGCTACATTGTCCAAATTCGGTAAGATTATTGGTTAGGTCAAATTATTATTCTATGCGATTTTTCGCAAGAAATATTGAAAATTGATTCTTTTTGCCATATAAAGATTCAGTTTTCGTAGGAATGGCTATAGGGCGGGGCATTCAAAAAAATCTCCATTCTCATCCTAATTTTTCACACCAATTTAGAACGTCGAAATACTAATACTCAGCGACTTTTTTGGCGAATTTCTCAGACTTACAATGTTTTTTTATACAACGCCTCATCATAAGCCCCAAAACACTTCAGAGTGTAACAAGTCAACAAACAAAATATCTCAAACCTACAAGTTGAAAACAAACTACGTGGACGGTTATCAGACAGACAGGTGGACAGACAAACAGAAGGACGGGTGGACAGACAAGCTTAAATCGATTCAGAATCACTTTAACAAAAGTTGGGTCTATGAGTCTATCTTAAGCCCTTCTGAGTGGTAAGTACGTCCGCACCCTGTATTAGAAATGAATGGAGTATAATAAAATAAGTTTAATGAAAGCAAAAGGGAAATTGTGTTCATATACCCATGAACATACCTACTTATATTGTTAAGAGGAAAATGTTCACACATATGAGCCGTTTAATTTGAAAATGGGGCAAGTTCGTTCTTGAAAAGAAAGAAATAATCATAAGTAACACTTAATATGATCTTTCTCTCCGTAAGCAACTTTCAGATTCCTTAGTACCGCTGAGATAGTAGTTTTAACTATTCACGGTATTGTAAATATATTCATTTTGAAAATCGTGCAAGTCCATCCTATTCACCGAACTAGCTACAAAATCTTTGCCAGAAACAAGGGATTTCGCCGAAAGTGATGACGAATAATATTTTATATTCTCAGTTGAGTTAGAAAAGGCACTATCTTGTCCTAAGCTGATAGGAGCAATCGCATATTACCTCAGGAATACCTCAATTTTCATAATGATATGCATGTTTGGAATGAAACTGTAGCATCCAAGTGGTAACAAGCAGCGACATCTTTCCTTTTGACGAACTTACGGAATATCACAACCCAAAATCGTAATGCAGTTTATAGCGGCATGTGGACTGACCAAAATAACAACAGAACGTTGGCCTTAATGTGAAAAAATATGTTCAGTCGAGTGACAACGAAGTAAATATCATTAGACACAAATATGTATTACCAGGACATTCATCCTTATCAAGCGATCGGATATTTGAGGTCATGGAAATGGCAACCCGGAAAACCAATTTCTTATTTATCCCCCACGACATAATCGAGAAGATTATACATTTTTATTGCATGAAACGAAATTCAAGCATTTTTTTTCGAACTTTGAAGGAAATGGTCTTCAAACAAAGAAAGAAAGAAACTGTGAATTGGTTAAATGTAAACTGGATCAAAATGATTGAAAAGTATTTTGTTTTTATGATAAAAAAAAAAAAATGCTTTTGCAGTTGAGATACTATCCCTTTAATTAGCGATTATAATAATTTACAAATTTTGAAAGTGTGGTGTGCTGGCTTTATAGCTAACGGTATGAACATTGTTGGATGATAAAATTGAAGCTAAAGTTTGATTTAATTGTAGAAAGAGTAAATTAACATGAAGTATTTACATACTTATTTATTTGCTTAATTCCTTATATTATTGAACGAAGAAAAATGTAATAACAATCTCCGATTAAAGCTACACATATAAGATAATAAACTTACATTGGCTAATACCACAAACTACAGAAAAATTTGTATATTGATTGAAAAGCAGATCTGTTAATATCTCGCAAATAAAAAAAGTGGACTTGCCGCACTTTCAAAATAAACGGCTCAAACTATGACTAATAAACATTTGTTCAAAAGGTACCGAGAAGTACCAAAAAAATAAAATCATTACTAACGATCATAGCATGCGTGAATTGCCTCTAAACCTCTTTCTTTAATGATGAAACAGATCAGTAATGCCAAGCCGAAGCAGTTTCTTAAATGGTTTTCAGAATGGTTTCACGCTCTTCTTTCGATATTTTGCTTACGATTTCGATTGCAGTATTCTACAACGTACTTGTATCCCACCTTTGTGAACTGGAAGACAAGTAAGAAAATTATATCTTCATTTTTGCGACAAGGAGAAAGTCAACACCACACCCCACGTAGACTCACAGACGGACGGACATGGTTTAATCAATTAAGAAATGCGTGCTAATCAAGGATGCATATACTTTGTAGGGTCTTTGAAACTTCCTTTTGGGTGTTGCAAACAGTATGACAAAATAAGTTTACCTCCATTCTTCATGATGAGTATAAAAACGATGCGAAAATATTTCCAGGATTATATCGACGACATTAGTTATGTATTTATGCAGAAACTAATTTTAAAAGATGATCTTTGCTTGGAAAAAGGAAAAACGATTTGTACGCCATGTACATGTCAACCGAAAAGCAATCTTAATAATCATACGAAAATGTAATACAAGCATTGGCTACATCTATGAGATTTTTCTGTTCATTTGCACTATCAAGTAAAAGAGCAAAAGAAGACCAACAACCAAACAAAACGAAGGCATCCAAGTATATTAGCGAATCGTAAAGCGAATGGAAGAAAAGACATAAACACATAAGGTAAGTATATCAGCGAATCGCAAAGCGAAATGGCAATTGTGCCATTTCTAAATGTACTTTGAAATTCGTATGTTCCAAAGCAAAGTGAAAGTGAATTCATGCAAAGGAAAAATACGAAAACAAACCCAGTTTTCTGTGAAATCTTAGGGGCAACATAACAATACTTTGTTTTGAGGATCCGATTTTATTCCTTCAGGGCACTTCTTTCGCTGGGCGCATACATTTACGATTGACCCTACTTCAGTGTACAACAAATGTATTTTCAATTCGAATTTCTTCATTTTATTTTCAAAACTTTCAAATATGGGAAAAAGTAAAAAAGAAGTATCTATAAGGTTAGGAACATGCCCGCCCCCCCATTGCGAAAATTTCATTTAGTGCAAAAGACATATATTCCTATACAATTTTGCTGTTTATACCCTACGCCACTTTTCATATATATTAAGTTAGTGCGGACGTATGTAATACCCAGAAGGGTTTAAGATAGACCAAGTTTCCCACACCCATCGAGTCAGAATTACTTTCAAAACCCGCCTGTGCAGGTTGCAATTTTTGAGATAATTTGATAAAATTTAGTACAGTAACATGTTTTGACCCAACGACGAACACTATTGAAAATGGTTCAAATCGATCCACTTTTCCGACAACTCTCCATTCTGAAAAATCGTTATAGGACAAAAAATTGCAATTTTCCAAATTTCTCGGTAAAAACGGGATTCTAAAAGATTTGGACCAGCTGGGGCAATTCTTGAACCTACTCATATAACGAAAACTGAAGTTTGTCCGACAAAAAGGTATAGGATTTTCAATGCTTAAAAATGATAAAAATTATATTATTATAGTAATTAACATAAAAAAATGAACTGTACCACATTTGGACCATCTTGACCTATTTTTTTGATACAAATAAGGATTTTCACGAAAATTGATTCTTTGTACAGAAGAAAGGTCTAGGCTTTAATATGTGATGATGAAAATCGGACCATAATATACTAGTAATTTTATACAAAAATGAACTCTACAATTTTTGGACGACCGCCCTATTTTAGAATTAAACTTGTACTTAGTTTGTGTTGTGGGCCCCATAAATACACCCGTAAAAAATTTGTTTTTATATAGAAACAAGATATAATTTTGATCTTCTATAATAAAAATAAGAAGACGATGTGATGTAGGGTATTTAAGGGTCGGCCTTGCCCGACTATAAAGTTCTCACTTGTTTTACTTATGAGAAAGACTAGCTTAATATGCCAAGTGAGATAGAACTGAGCGAAGATTACACTGCCTAACCATACCTTAAAATTAACCTGCCTTAAGAATTAATATATTTTCAAGACGATCACGAAATATTCCGTGTGGAAAGGCACAACCATAATGTTAATATAAATCAAAAGTAAAGCAGCTGTTTGGTTTGGTTCCATCGTGTCTTCGTCACCATATTATAGATCTAAATTTTCAGATCAAATAACCGCTCAAGTCCATCCTTGCTAGGAATGTCGATTATATTATCTCTTTTAATATTCAATCAATTCAATCAGATTCTTCTTGTAGGGTTGATTTTATCATTTATTTAACTAAGAAAACAACAGACTGAACATATCTGCGATCTGTGACCAAATGTAGGAAATTGTTATAAGCGAGTCTCGCTATGCTCAATTATCGCAAACGATCTGAACGCCCGAATGTACTCTTTTTACAGTGATGAGTATGAAGTGTTAGCATACACAACTACTACAACGCGAATATAGTCATTATTGCGTCATATGTTCATTATAAAGAAATTATATAATTTTTATAGATTTTATAATAGAGTTTTTATTTTTAAAACGGTCATTAAAACAAAACACTATTCGCAAAATTTTGTTATCGTTGTTAACATAAACTGGTTATTATTTTGCTTTAGTTTGTTGTTTTGTTTCTTTGTTAAAATACTTAAAAAAAGAAAAAGAAAAAAAAACATATTTACTTTCAAATTTTCAAATAACCGTTAAATAAAACATTCGCATTTCACATTAAAATAAAAATGTAAAAAACATCAACATAAACGCCAAACAAAAAAATATTTTTTATTCTTCTCAATAAAAGGAGGAACGTAAATGAATAGGAGCAAACAATTGTTTTTGATCAAATTTTAAATACTCACCACCCAGGGTAAGTATAAATTATTCATGTTTCTTTTTAGTGTTAAGTGTTATCAAAAATCTGCAACAAGATATGCACGATTATGCACACATCTGATCAATGTCACACTCTGACCATTTCGTTCATCTGTCACTTGATGACGAAAGGATCAATATCGCCAAAAATTAAGACAATAATACTTTATTTCCTTTTGCATAGTGTTTTAATTACCTTTGAAGCAAAAAAGAAAGATGACCTACATACAAAATTTTGTTACATACATACAAAAATTGTTTAACACACATATACATATCTAGAATTAAAATAAAAATTTCCAATTTAAGCAAATAAAATCAAATCGAAAGAATATTGCAGTTGGCCAATGCCGACTGCTATATACCCTACACCACTTCGCCTAGTACAGTTATTCGCTCGTTTTGGTAATAATACACCGAAAATACACATTGTTTTCATGCAAAGTCATAATAAATTATATAAAAATACGTTTCGTGATAGCGCCTATACACGTTGGGGTCAAAATAAAAAATAAATCTTTGTGATTCAAATTACTTACCTTTAATTTTTTGGCCGAAACGCTACTATAAATTAATTAACATAATAAACTATTAAAAATGAATCCATTTTCCGAAAGACTTATTACTCATGGGATATTAGCCTTTTCTGGCATATAAGAATTTACGTTTCATGAGAATCCTAATAAGCGGTTGTATTCAAAAAAATGGACCTACGTGGTCCAAATTCGGTAAGGTCGATTTGTTTGTCTCGTTACTATTATGACCTAATTTTCACCGTGAGCTGTTGGAAATTCGGCCTTATTACAATATAAAGATTCCATTTAGTAAGAACGGGTATATGAGAACGGGTTCACAAAATTGCCCCAGCCGATTCAGCGTTTTCACACTAATTTTGAATGCCGAAATACTACTACTTAGCCAGTTTTGCCGAGAAATTTTGAATATTTCTGTGTGCTCCCATATAACGACATTTCAGAGTAGGTCCTTATATGAAAAGTGATGGAAAAAGTGGACCGATCCAAATCATTTTCAACAGCGTTTGTTCTTGCGTCAAAATACGTCACTGTACCCAATTTCATCAAAATATCTCAAAAATTGCGGCCGACAGGTTGAACACAAAAACAGACTTAGGCTTAGCAGACTTAGCCGGCTTAGCAGGCTTAGATCAATTGAGATTATGATTCTGAATCGATTGGTATAATAAAAGTTAGGTCAATCTTAAATCCTTCCGCGTGATGCAAACGTCTGTATTAACTTAATACGTCCTGTACCACAAATGATGTGAGATATAAAAAGTCAAACGGATTCAAAATCTCCAAATGTCTTCCGCAAAAAAAGGTTAAGGACTCGGTTATTCAAAAAATCTGCTTTAAAGATGAAATTATTGTCGAATTTATTGACGAAAGTCCAATCAATTTATTGAAATAAATTTTTTACAAATATCTATGCATTTGTTAAGATACTGAGTACTGGAAATTTTATAATGAATTCTTAAGAACCAACGGCGTCACAGCAAAAAAAGCCTTTTTACAACACCTCTTTTCTTATATACCTACAAATTGCAATTTTCTATTTAAAACAAAAAAAATTCTTGGGATATTATCTAATATGTCTTAAAGGGCGTGGGATTTTTTGATTTAAAACATGTCGACGTCGACTTTAACTAAACACTTTATTGTTTTCGAAAAAAAACAAGCAAGAAAATTATATTTGCTGATGATCGAGTCTTTTTTATAAAAGAAAAAGGATTAAATTATCACACTCTACAATATTAGGTGGGCGCGGCTGTTTTTTTCTGTTTCCAAATTAAAATTTATATGCTTTATGTGTGTGTAGTAACAAGTGAAAAACACTGAAAGCAAAGATGTTAATAGTTTTTATTGCATAGCCCTGTGGGCGTTGTAGCCGTGTGCTTTGACCGGTTCGGAATATTTTCAAATTCTTTTGGGAACAGAAGAATGTTTACCACCTGCACTTCGCAATTGTACAGACGAACAGACGGATATGCTTAGGTGCATTCCGAAATATAAAATCAATCGGTTATGAATTGAATGAAGTCATTATGGCCAACTCGAAAAATATAGTTATTATATATAGTTTTTAGATGGCGAAACCCGTTGCACATTAATCTTAAATATTTAAAAAATCATTCAGGAAGAAAAGGATTAGTAAAAAAATCTCCACATGGCAGCATTATTCGTTAAATTATATTGCTGAGCGTCTACGGGTTGTGAATTGAAAGATTTGTACCATACTTTCTAAGAATGAGTTTGTTCGCTATAACTTAGCAGTCCCTAACTTCAATTTCTGCGATTTTCTCCTTCTAACTTTGGTCTTTCAAACATACCCGTAAAGTACTATTTGAATGGCACGTTAATAAATACGGATCAAAGGTCCTTATTTTTTTTTAAATTTTGGATAGAAATTATTAATAGTTCCTTTTGTTCAAAGGTATACTCATCAATTAGAATCTCAATGGGTCAATATCCACATAATTGCACACAAAAACTCACACACAAATATATTGATAGATGTGTCTGTATGGCCAATGAGATATATTGTAGGTGATAACTGGCAGCAATGAAGCCTGGAGCATAAACGAGTTCGTAAGCAGAGTGCTCCAAGAATTACGGCGCTTAGAAGACAGCGGATGCAGGAGGAGTGGAAGCCAATAGTGTATCCCACCATAGGAAGCGCGCTAATTGTAACCAGCCTCCGCGAATTAAAGGTGATTACGCAGAGCAGAAAGGAATAACTCTGGTTCAGAGTCCATGTGGCAAGTCGTAAAACACGATATATATTTGACGTGCAAGCTAACCAACAAATTTGACAGAGGAGCAGTAGGAAACAAGCTAAACCCGAAAAAGTCCCCAAAATTTAACGAAAACATGTCTCTTATTGGCCTATTTGTTATTGGGCAATGAGAATTTTTTTTTGGAAGATAAGTAAAAGAAAAATTGATTGAGAGTTACGGAACTGTTTTTCCAAAATCCTCGACGTCACGAGAGTTCATGTACTCAAACAAAGGGTATATACCCGCTAGGCAGAGAGAAACAATTTTTCCAAGATTCAAAATATTGCTAGATGCAAACGATTGATTGATGAAGAAAACGATTTATACGAGAAAGTGTTTGAAAAGAGTATTTTGATGATTGAGAAAAGGAAACAATGGAGTTATGTCAAGATAGCGTATTTCGATAGGCGATCACAAACAAGAAAGCAAAGACATGATGGTGGGATAATGTCATTTTCCTTACATTGAAGCAAACCGTTCACCGCAGCAACTAATATATTGGTTTCAGTTTATACGATGCCTATAAGTGCTGAATATAAACCCTTAACTAATAATTATTTACTAACTTTTTGACTATTTAATTATTTAATTTTTTAAATTTATTTATTTATTAAAGAAGTTAATTTTCTGCGATTTATTTTACTCGCTAATATATTATGCATATTGTTCCCCGATTTCGCCGAGCGTCGAGAAGCAAAACCTTGCAGGTCATATCAATCTTTTTTTTTTTTTGCTATGGCCAATCCCTTAGCAGATATCTCCTATACATGTAATACGATGATGGTCAGAAAGAAGGAAAGAGGTAGGGAGTTTCCCCAGTCTCTCCGATCTATGACCCGATCGATAAGTGTAATGCGTTTACCGACTGGGCACTTACTACAGCCACGTTCAAGTATTATTAAACCGCACTGAGACTTGAGCCCGCTAACACTGACGTTCTATTTGCGAAATTTTACATGGAAACAACTCGAAGTCGTAGCAAATATTTCGCGTTGTTAGGTCTAAAGATAGTTTCGCGGATGTCACAACCGATATGACAAGATTAATGCATTCTATTAAGGGTAAAACTAATAAACTCAGGCGACAATTTAATTATAAATTTTCCCACTTTGCTTCATTGCTCGGCACAAATGTGTTCTTATAATTTTTACTTTTTTTTTTTTTATCATTATTTTTAGATTTTATTGTGTTGAGATCTTGTTTTTATTTATTTTACATTTACATTTTTAAGTTTTGTTAAAATGAGAAGAAAATTTCAAGTGTAAGTGTTGCACGAGTATAATGCACACCCAATATATTATGTGTGCATATGTGTGTGCACTTAGAGAAATTTGAAAATGACGTTCGCAAATTTTTTTGGCAAATTAAAGTGAAACAAAACACAACAAGAGACAGGTCATTATGCCGTGCATCAAAAAGAATCCACTTAAATTAATGTACAATTTTTAATTCGAATCAATTTCCTGAAATAGGCGTTCCACTCAGCCATACACACATTATTTGAAAATGATTATCTTTTAGTGAACGATGCTTTTAACCTATCGCGTCATTATGTGACACATTAAATGTGTACGACATTAGGAAAAGAGATAATCTTTTGAAAAAGCTTTGGCAGAGAGTGTGTGAGTGTGCGCGATAAATCGCATGAATTCAGATAAGTCTAACACAAATGCTTAACGGCTGCTTATACCTCACCCTAAATCAATCAGTTTTTTTCTCCTTTATTTTATTTTTTTTTTCCAAATTTTCCTTTAATCATTAAATAAATATCAAATTAGCGATTTTCACAAGAAACTAAAAAATATATTAAATCGCACACCAAGTCTGTTGGGATTACATACAGTGATTCGGCACAGAAATAGCCCATCTTTATGAAAAATGAATAAATACAAGTAAGTGGCATTGCTGCTGTAAGTTTTTCAGAGAAACTATACGTTACTTATTCACACACAGGAATATATTAAGTTTATGCGAATCTGGACAATATCCAGAATGACTCGAGGTAGACCCATTTTTCGATTCTGTATGACTTTCTAAATTGATCTAAGCTTGTCTGTCCGTCTGTCCTACTTATTTTCTTGTGTTTAGTCTATATTTCGCAGTATTTTAAGATACTCCGTGCACTCACGTGTTTTGGACCAAGAACGAACGCTATTGAAAATGGTTTGGAGCGGACCACCTTTTCCACCATTTGCTACAATACGCCTTAATTTTAAAAATCGAGTATGTGAATAATTGTAGGTTGATGTAATTCGTTAAACTTAAGATATCTAGCAAAGAATGAGGGGCGTAATCATTCGTAAACACTTGCAACGCCCAGAAGTAAGCATCACAGAGCCCTCAAAGCATATACGTTCTTGATTATCATCAAACTTTGAATCGATTTAAGTATAAGGAATAAAAGGATGGCTTTTTGCTCATTACTCATAAACTACAGCAAATCAATGTACAAAAATTTGAAAGCATATTCTATGGATGATGCTGCAGGATTCTTACATAAAAATGGAAAAAATTGTCGACGCCTGCCCAATATTATGATGTATTAAACTTTAATTGTTTTTTCGATACCTTAATAACGGCAGAGGCAATCCTCAAAACCCCCATGAAGTATACAAATTCTTGGCCAGTTTCAAATTTCGAATACGCCTGGACATGTCCGCGTGTTCGTCTGTCCAACTGTCTCCCGTTAGCAAAAATGAAGATATCGCCTGCAAACTTGAAAAAGAATTTGGAAGTGACTTAAACCTTTCAAAGTACACGCATGCAACGGCCACACGCTTAAGCGGCAAAAACCGTTACTTTGAAAAATAGGAAAAATCAGCCGCGTGCACTACTTTAATGGAGGGAATGCAAACCAGCTGAAGCCGGATCAGTTAGACGAAGTTTTAGCATGGAGTCAAGCCCAAGTCAGTTGTAACTGCCGTCGTACATACATTTTGAGAGAAGATAGTTTGGATCTAACCGGGATTGTATGGTAGATGCAAACGCAAGTGGGACTGCAGTCGCGTAAAGTGAAGTTAAAGTTTTTATAATCTCTATTTAAGCTCTACATATACCTGGGATCCCAATATATAATACTACGTAGAAAAAGTTCTTTCTTATCTTGATTCTTATAGTAATAGTGGGTACAGACTGTTTGGAGAGCATCGTGGTGACTATGCTTTTCAACCCATGGCTAAAGCTCCCCAAAGCGGGTTTATTGGCCGTACACTTTTAATCAATCTGGTGCAGGTCCAAATGTATCGCTACAAAATCGTTATTCTCAACCGATTTCAAATATAAAATTCCAAAAATTCGACTTTGTTGTCATATAAAAGCTTGTTTTTTGTAAGAACATTTCCGTAAGGCCACTTAGGGAAATATTACATAGGGTCCACGAAACAATCCGCCCAGTCCAAATTTACCACATTTATTTACAATTACTGATATTAATTTCTATTATCTATTACATTGGACAGACAGACATACGAGCCTATATCCTAAATTTAGAAAATGATTCCGAATCGATCAGCATGATAAGAGGTCTAAATCTTAATATAGCTTGTACCAAACTTGGTGTATTATATAAAAAGGCATCGAAACGTTACAGAAACGTTACAATGCTTGTATCATTCTTGAAAGACACTATATGCTGATGAATACAATTGAATTTTACAATAAAAACTTACTTTGCCTCGTAAATTACTGACGGATGTATTATATGGAATTTTGTTGTTGTTCATATTCACATACAGGGATATTTGAAACTACTAGTGACTGGGCTATGCTACTGTTATTTATAATATATTTTAAAGACTTTTACTAAGTTGAAGTTTAACACCTAACACCTTATTATTAACCCATGCCATTTGAACGCACTTCCGTTTCTAATAAACATGCGCACATAATATGCACTTTCAAATTTAATTACAAGTCGGTTTCACTCTCCCTACTTGCGTTATGCGTGGCCTATACAGAGTAAAGGGCTTTGTGTTAATCTTTAACTTAAACCGTTATACTGTGAAAGCGAAAAAAAAAAAAAACTTTCTTCTCAAAATTTCTAATTTTTCAAGTGGGTATGGGCTTTTTTGACACTCACTTTCATCAATCAAAATGAAGTTAAATAGTTTTTTTTTTTTTTTTTTTTTAAATTTGAAAAGCCTTAGGTAGGCCTACGTACGCATATAGAAAGTGGTTTTTTACATGTTTGTTAAAAATATTATACAGTTTTATGGTGACTTTAAGTATTTATGCTTCTTTTTTTTTTGTTTTTTTTTTTTTGTTTCTATTTAAAAAGACCGCAAAGTGGAAAGGGTCAGACCGTATATAATTTTACAGGTAATTAAGTGAAATCTATGGCAAACATACGTAATAAGCAAAGAAGATACGAAAAATTGTCAATAAGTATAAACGAAAGTTTAGAATATCCATTGTAGGCACATAAACAATTCATTTATTTATTTTTTTATTTTTTTTTAAAACTCAATATTTCCTTTCTTTGTGATTTTGTGACATATGCTCACAGAATATTTAAATTATTATGCTATTATTGTTGAACGTAATAAATTTCTGGCAAATTTTTTAAATGAACACTTGCTCATGTTTGATCTCATTGAAAAGATTTATTAACCTACCAACCCATGCATCTTTTTTATTTGTAAATTTCATAAATGTGTTTGTGCTACGACTCAACAACTCAATTCATTCGTCTGTTTAATATGCAGCACACAGCATTTACGGTTTAAACCTACAACCACTACTACCGCTCATAATTCGTGTCTCTTAACTAAAGTTGGTCAGTAAAATGTTTATGAATAAAAAAAAGAAGCAAAAGTATTTTTGTTTCTTTTATTTTTTTTTTTACTTTGTTTTTTCATTTTTGTTTTTTAACACAAATTACATAATCGCAACCAATAAATCTGCCACAGCAACATCAAATATATTGAATCGTATAAAAAAGAGAAGAAAAGCAGAAAACATATGAAAACAAAGCAAATGAGAAAGCGAAGTTCGCACGTTTCAGAGCGAATCATGAATACCCACCATATCATCTCTCTTCCGATGAATAGTTACTCATAAGCGTTTAAAGCGTTTTATTAACGGAAAAATTACTCTTTGTCCGAAAATATGCTTTACATTTCGGGGTTTCTTCTTCAAAGATATAATTTATATTTCTTTGCTGTAATTAACGCAATAATTATTATAATCTATATTTTTCAGGAAACGTGCTTTTGGAAACGTCTTAGCCAGACTAACAAACACAAGACCATATAACAATCTTCTCGCAAATTTATAAGTTAACCCATTCTTAACCAACATGTAATCACTGAGTTTAGAAGAAACAGTAACCATTTGCATTTACCAAACTGCAGCCATCATTAAAAACACTCTGGTTAGGTCTCTGCCTGCCAAGAAATTTTTTTTACCGCGTAACTGGAGTCTTGCATACGAAATATCAACTCTGCAACTTTGCAAACTTGCTTCCGCATACTACAGCAATGTTCTCTGTTGGTTTGATTGAAATTTTTTTTTTCTGCGAAAAGAATAACAAAATTGAATATAAACAAAATAATTAATAGTAGATATAAAAATGTCTTTTATAAAGGAGCCAACCGAGGAAAACATTCGTTCTGCCTCTAGTACATCGTTTAATAGTTCCCGCAACTGAAATATAGGTATAGGACTCTTTAATAAAAGAATCCATATTATTTTTGGAAGGTAACTAATTGCCCTCGATGGCACTCCATTTCCAATATTTGTTCGCAAGTCGCGTTAGCCTTAATGACGGAACTTTTATTATTTTCCAAACAATGGAAAATCTTAGTTTCATATATCAATAAAACATTTCTTCCCCTCAGCACTGGCTTTGAAATTTATGGCTGATTTGCTGATTTTGAACAAAGTCGTACGGACAATATTGAGCCTGAGCGCATTGAACGCCATTGAACGAAAAGCTAATGAAAATTATCCACGATAATCGAAAAGCAAACTTGCCAAGAGACAGCTCCACTATTTTGTTTGCAAATGTGGGCATGAGAAAGCTTTGGAAGCAGTACAACAATTATAACCAAGTGCACGATGTGAAGTTCGAATTACTTCGGCATCGATCGTGTTCTCCTTATCGGCCCCCAGTGCCTGCTATTTGTTTACAAAATTCGAGAGGGTGCTCCAAGCAAAAAAAAATTTGAGTCAAATGATTGGGTCATTGGGGAAACTAAACAATACTTTGAGAGTCTTTACAAATCCTTCTGCAGAGTAATGTTGCACTGTTTATAAAGATATAATGCTTATAGTGAACAGAGTCGAATTTTGCCAAAAAGAATTCTTTTTCCTTGTTCGGTCCGATATATTAAATAGAAACGATTTATTAAAATGGAAAAATAAATAAAAAATACAAGGTATAAATCCTTCTTCGTTAAAAAAGAATGTCCATCTTAAAGAGAATGTTATGTAAGCATTGCTCGGAGCTTCAGTTTCTTGAACCAAATTTTTAAATAAATTATAGCATCGCGCTTTAGTTGAACTCACACAAAAACACGTTTACTGACATTCCCCATATAAATTTAAGTTTCAGTTTATACCAAATCCATTTCACGACAGTCAGTTGTGCTCTAACGCACGCTTCAATCTAATTGCCAGAATTCTGCCAGTTAACTGGTAACTGGCAAAGCATTAGAAGGTATGGGGTAAAAATTCACTTTCAACAACCAAAGTTAACAAGTAGTAGAATATATTTTAATGAGAAGCAAATAATTGAGCTCACTAAAGCCAATATTGAAAGCGATTCTTAATGCTAAACTGACTTCCATTATTTTGTATGTCATGCAAGTATTTATTAGAAATATTGCTTATGAATGTCTTTTCTTTACCATCCCACTTTTACTTTTCTCTCTGGGCAGTAGAAGACAGAAGGCAGTTTCAGAAGACAATAGTACAGTTACTGGTTTTAATTTATCTATAGTCAGCTTTAAAATCTCGACATTGATCTGAATGCTAGCAAACTATGGAACCTATGTACAAATTATTACGAAAGACACGAAATTAAAAGAAAATATTTGGCCTAAGGAGTTCAGGAAACTGATTTAGCGAAATGAAAAAAAAAAAAAACCCCATAGCTTGGACAGCTCCATCGATTCACGATTGAAACTGGAGAAGATGTTTACAAATTTTTATTACCGCATATATTATCACATCTTACTGCTTGGGTGTAAGATATGATAATCGCAAGATATTTGAAAGAAGAATAAGTGAACACCATAGCCTACTAAAGACAAGAGAGCAAAATAAAATGCTTTTAATAAAAAATTGTTGAAAATATTTTATTTTACAAGGTGTAGCTTGCTTCATTGAAGTAGTCTTCAGTAATCTTTGTAATAAAATAATTTTGTAAATTTTGCATAACTGCGAGTTACAATGATCTGCTTTCCATGCATACTGGGCTTAATCAGTTAATGTATCGATCTGGAGATATTACGTTTTGCACCTTTTAAGCTTTTAAGCTTCTACGAGGGCCTTTCGTTTTTCTTTCTTTCTTTACTAGCGAGAGTTGGAAACGAAACAATGAAATTAGTTTACCTTCTAGCCACACTAGATATTAGATATAAAAATCATTAAAGAAGACTTAGAGAATAACGATAACAATTGCAAGAGTGGTAGCAGCTCTAACGACAACAACTGGAATAAAAAAAAAGGCAAAAAAAAAATAAAAACAAAAAGTACTCAAAGTCATTCAAGTAAGAAATGCGAAAAGACCGTAACAACAATTATTTTTCTTTGCTTTTTTTTCTTCTTCTTCTTCTTCTTCTTTAAAGAAAATACAGAGAAATAGAAAAAGAAAGATTTTCAAATTGAGCGCTTCAGGAGACTGAATGACTTACGACGACTGGCTCTATCTTAGCTTACAACTGTCTAACTGGCTTAATACTGAATGAATGAGAATGCAAACGAATGTACAAATAAGCCAAGAAACTGATTGGCAGACAAACTGGTAGGCTGACTGGTTGCTTAGCTGGCTGGAACGACTGACAGTCAGGTAAGCAAACTATATATCAAACTGACGGTATTACTTAATCTATGCTAAAAAGTGAAGTAACCCAGATTTGATTTCGTTTTTTTTTTTCTCTTTTTTTTTTTTTTTTTTTTTTTTTTGTTTTATGGAACTATTTGCAAACTCTAGTGGCAAACAGTGTAACAAAAGCTGAAGCTCTCTGATTAACGTTACACAGTGAACTGTTTTGTTACTGCTGCTGTTATAGTTGTTGTATATTGAATATTTATTGAATATTATGGAGAATTTGCCAATAAAATAATTAATATAATAACTTTAGAATGGTAGTGTATGTGTGTGTGTGTGTGTGTGTGTGTGTGTGTGTGTTTGTATTTGTGTATATGGGTATATGTGTATTTCTCTGTTATGGTTGAAAAATTTCATGTTATGAAAAAGCCAAGATAGCTTTTACTTTCGTGCTTATTATTACAATTTTTTTTTTCTTTGATTGACCGAAATTTTTCTTGCGGATTATAGGTCAAATGGCAATTTTCATAGAATTTTTTTCTCATCTAAAAACTTTACCATTATAATGTTACTATGGAATGCTAACAAAATACCATTTGCAGCTATGCTAATCATGATTATTTTACTAAACTCTTTCTAAAAACAGTTCATCTCACATATTTTTATACTGGATCGAACAGTGTTGCTATGATTATAACAGTTGCCTTTACTGACATTTGCTGACAAACTGTCACTTTCACGCTACAGCTAGAAACATGCATTGAAAAATAGTCTACATTGTTGAAGCGTTATGAACTCTTTCTCTTTCCTGAGCCCTCAGTTAGGCTTTTGGAATTAACTGTTGTCTGTTAGCGATTCGAAAAATCGCGAGAATTTTGATGGTCCGAAGTAGTCTATGTGATAAGCTAATGAAGACTTTGCTTTTCTTCAGCAAACATTACAACACGAAAAAATTACGACTTTTGACTTTTGTAGCCATTAAGTTCAGCTTTGATGTGGAAAATAACATTCAACTGATAGATCTGAGCATTTTTATGCCTATTCTTTACCGGATGTCTTTTCTAAATAAAGTAAATTAAATAAATTATCTAGTTGCCGCACACATCGGAACAATGCTTTTCGGTCTGATAACGACTTTCAGTGAGAGTCCCCATTAACTACCACCCACATGCATGTAGCGCAAGAAAAGTCCACCAGTATGTCGACAGGACTCCAGGAACTGTACAATCGGCCAGAGAATTGATAAAATGTTTGGTCAGCCATTGCACGAACGCAGTCCACTTATAGCCTTCCTGAGCGTATATGATTTATTAGAACCTTGCCTGGAAATCAATAACGAAGCGGATAGATAAAAACACCGGCATATGCAGATCAACCGTAGCTCTCTGGGCGTACGGACATAACATGTCCTCTTTATAGGAAAACACTTTAAGGATTCGCGCCATGCCCACAGAGTGCATGCAACAATAAACAACACAATAAATTTCATAGTTTCGTCAAACTACGCAAAGATACTTGTAACAGATGCTTTATTTATATATGTGCGCATGAAACGCGACTAAAATAATTTAACAATCGAATTCAATGGACTCTTAGAAGTAAATCTTACACTAATTATTATTGAAACCTAATATAAAGTATATAAGGAGATGTAAAGAAAAAAAAAAGACGCGCAAACAATTGAATAACAATTCATGTATAAATAAGTGAGAAAGAAAAAAAAAAACAAGTAAGAAAGTTAAATTCAGTCGGGAACGGATTTTTTTATATCCGTCACGATTATCCTAAAAAAAAGAAAATAAGTAAAGGAACAAAATTTTCATGCTCTATAATGAGCAGAGGGCGCAGCTGATGTCTTCTGTTTTCAAAACAAAAATTTTTATGGTGTAGGCTTATAGTCGTGTCTTTTGAAGAGCTTAGCTCAATTCCAGATTCTTTTGTAAATTTGTAGAGAAAAGCTTCATTTTCGCTAACGGGAGAATGTTTACCACAAATAGTCCAAAGTTGCGTAAACGGCCTTTTCGATGGACAGACGAACAAGCGAACATGTTTAGGTGTATTCCAAATTTGAAATTGGCCAAGAATTTATATACTTCATGGGGTTTTTAAGGATTGTTTCTGCGCTTTATAAAGATATCGAAAAAAAACACTTAAAGTTTAATACACTATCACATTGGGTAGGTGTGGTCAATTTTTTCTATTTCTACAGCATCGCCCATAGAATATACGTTCAAATTTTTATACATTTATTTGCTGTAGTCTATGAGTAATGAGCAAGAAACCAATTTTTCATTCCTTTTTTAAAACAGTGGTGTTGTCACTTCACGTGATCCTATGGGCGTGTACCTTCCGGCCGATTTCGCCTGTATGCATGAACTTGCAATGTTTCTGCCAAATTTGAAGTTTATGGCTTCAGTTTTGCGACCAGGAGAATCTGTACAACAGACATTATACAGACGGACTGCTACTACTACTATATACTTTGTGGTGTGTCTGATGCTTCTTTCCGGGCGTTGCAAACGTTTTCACAAAATGAGTAGACCCCTCATCTTTCGTTAATGGGTATAAAAAGTAAAAAGCATGTACACAGCCAACTTAGAGGCACACCCACAACCAGTACAGAACCCCAAAACCATTGCCAACATGCAAAAGCTTGGCAATAAACAACAGTCAGTTACTTTTCGAATCATAATCAGATGTTAAGAATGAAAGTTATTTTTTAATAAGACATAGACAAATCGTGCATATTAAGCAAGGTTGTTTTGATAGACTTTATAGAATCCGCCATTGAGATTAAGTGAGAGATATTATTTAGGTTTCTGCAAACAACTCTGAATGGATTAAAAAGCTCATGATTATATTTACAATGACTAAGCTTAGTGAAAATAAAGTGCCTAGAGAATCGGTTAGGGACACTAAAGCTTATTTCACCAAGTAACGTGGACGAGTCGATAGTACCATTAATTATCTTAATTAAGAAGGAAACTCCAAGAATAAACCTACATTTCTCATGTGACGGGAAGGATAACAGAAACTACCTATTTTCATAAGGAGGCAAAGAGACAAGCGGGCTCCAACCCAAATTCCTAAGAACAAATAGCAGGAATAGCTTTCGAACTGATTCAATTGAATCTATATAACACCTATAGGAAGGAGACCACGCAACAGAGGCATACTTAAGCATTGGTCTAACTAAGCACATGTATAGGCTTTTTGTAATGTAAGGATCCTTAAGTTTTTTGGACCACCTCTTAATGAAACCTAGCGCGGACCTAGCTTTACTTAAAGAGAACTCAATGCGCAAATTGAAACGTAATTGTTGATCGAATAGAAACATTAAATCGATGAACATATCTACACTTTCCAACTTGTATGACCTCAATATTGAATGGCGTCCTCCTTGAGAAAGAAATCTTCTTGCACTTTTTTAGATTTAAAATCACAAAGCTTCACGAGCACCATATGACTAAATTATTTAAATCAATTTGAAGCTGATACAATTCCGATTCTAAGGAGAAGGAAGTTCAACATCGTCAGCGTACATTATAATCAGGGTGGGTTTAATTACCGGCAGGAGACCTTTAATGTATGAATTACATAAAAGAGGCCCTAAGTGGCTGGCTTGAGGGACGCCAGGCGTCACGAGAAATTTATCCGAGGTGACGAAGTTAAGCGGAACCCTGAATGATCTGTTACGCAGATAAGAGGTTTCACTAAGTACAAAGTGAAGCCAAAGCCCTAAACTTTATGGTTAATTAAGTCAAACGCTTTAGTAAAATCAGTATCAGGGCGAGAGCCATTAGAAAAAGCCTTGAAAACATGGCACGTAAACTCTAAGAGATTCGTAGCAGCAGAACTTCCTCTGCGAAGGCCATTCTCGTATGGAGAAATATAAGATTTGTTAACAAAACTCAAATGTTACACAACAATTCGCTCAAACAAATTGTGTAAGACATTCAACTTGGTTAAGCCTCTATAGTTCTCAACGCCATTTGTGATTTGGAATAAGGAAACTGCTCTTCCAACACAAAGGGAAACTACTTAGAAATCATTGAAATAGCACCACATAGCTTCACAGAACATGGTTTAAGTGTACATGATGGAATACCATCTGGTCCAGGCGCACAACTATATTTTAAAGACCTCAAACCGTCTAAAACGTCATTTTCTCAAATGACCAAGTTAGGAATCAAAACCGAGTTAGTTATCGGATACGGATAGTTAACAATTGTTCCACAACGGCGCTTGAGGTTGCAATATCGTAAAAGGATTCGGAGCCATTGAAAGAACCATACTAAGGGATATATGGAGATTTTTGTTTTGAAGTTGACAAACGTGAAAAAATATTTAGGATTAACAAGCCGTGAGAATTTTATGAGCTAATTAAATCTATGCCTGTTCGAGTAAGCAACTCCCACAAGGATTTGAAAATCTGGAACTAAACTAAAGACTCAAAGCCCAATAAGTTCACAGCTTTGGTGTAGTGCATGGAGATGCGGCCTCTAAGCGAAATCACAAAAGTCTTAACTTGAAGAAAAAGCTGCAAGAGTCGGAGAAATGTAACGCGCCCATAAATTTCTTTGGAATATGGACGAGCATATATGAGCACAATGTTTAAGTAGACATCATCATAAAGATTGAAAAATGTAATGAGAATTAAATTAAAAAGAGACAGTTTTATATACTCCCAGCATCGTTTGAGTCCTTGGGTAACAAATCACCCAATTATTTCAAGTCGTTCACTAGCAACCATCACGACGTCACGTATAAGTTGCAAATATTTTTGGACACTTTAATTAAGGAATGTTTAAATGCTCTAGATACTCACATGCATAAAGTTGATTAGGAAAAAAGTATTGAGCTGTAATCGAAGTTTTCTCCAGGAGACCCTGAACTCAAAAGTATTCGTAAACATTCTCAGAATGTCGACGAAGAAAATTCAATTTTAAATTAATCTCAATCGACGGCTTCCGGACGATTTAATACTGTCTAGTGTTCTAGTAGTCTAGTATTAAAATCAAATCCACCACAATAAGCTTAGCATTCCATTAAGTTTACCTTCTTTCCACACTACAATCAACTTTTACTATTGTCTGCAAAATGTTCTTCGAATTTATATAAAAATTTCATTATTTTCGCTTTATGTTTTCGTCGGCATAAAAACTTGTTTCGAGTGTCGTCTAACATTTCGGTGCAAATTTTTCAAAAAATCCATTTTACATTAAAACATTATACGCGATCATGTTCGGCGGTGAGCATTGCAATGCCAAAAAAGAAATGCCACTTGACACCCGGATGACATTTGTTACATTAACGCTGTCATACATGAATTCAGACTTTTGAACGCAGTGCAGTGGTGCTAATCGTAAATCTTGGACGAGTAAGAAAATCTTGTAAATTTGCTTAAATTATTATAGGCAAGCAGGGAGACGACACACTCTGCCCATCGCCTTATTGTTTAAGTTTATTTTGCCGCAGCTAATGAAAAAATTTCTTTTGTTTTTGGTTTGTTTGTGTCGCTTCAGTAGAGAAGTAAAGAAAGAGAAAGAAAAAAACCAAAAATACTCAACTATTCTTTTACTATTTTTATACATGTGTATGTATATATATGTATTTTTTTTTTTTTCATTTTTTTGTTTTTTTCATTTACTCGCACATGCATAAATTGTCTAAAAAGTCTAATTATTTATGTTGTTTTTTTGAAGCGCATGCATGTTTAATTTTCCTCACAAAATCCACACTGACTAGCACTTGCTGCTGATGCGCGGTCTGCGCTTTGTTGATATAATCTCATATTGTATATGCACATATATATGTATAAGTATACATGTTGTTGTGTGTATTCGCGTGAAAGAAGTGATCTATAGCTCTTGTGTTACGATTTTTGGTAATTGCCATTGCTGCTGTAGTGTTAATGGTGTGTCGTTTAGTTTTTCATTTTGTTATTTTTGTTATTTTGTATTTTGTCTGCCAGCAATATCTTGTTATTAAATGAATTTATGTACCAACCATTAAATGCAAACAAAATACAATTAAAAAGAAAAAAAAGGAGAAAAAATGCATATAATTAATAATGCCTGGGAAGAGAAAATATTAAAATGTCATGTCAACAAATAACTATAATACCTTTGCCGCCTTGAACCCCTTTCCGGATGACCCTGCGATATGTCCATGCGATATTTTCAAATTCACTAAAAGCTTTTTCTTTTTCTTCAAACAGAAAATAACTAGAACATGACCTAGTTTTTCTCCAATATTTCAACTTGTAGCATAGGATATATAGACGAGCATATTTACATCATGTAAGCATAAGCCCTACGCATGATGATGATGATGATGATGATGCTTATCTAATAAAATAAACAATGACACGTTGAAGGTCGAACACAATGCAATTAACCAAAAAAAAACAAAAAAAAACTCAAGACTATCTTTTTTTATCTATCTCGTCAAACAAAAAACGCTCGCCTTCATTTGTTGCTCTTTCTTTCTTTTGTCTATTATTTTTGAAAGATAACTTTTACATTTCTACTTATCGTTGTCCGCGTGAAAAACGGTTCAGTTCCTATGTCAAGTTTTTTCAAGTTTTTCTAATCGCTTTTGCATCTATTATTTTATACCAAAGGCTATACTGACATTGTTGAAGCGGTATGCATCGGATCCATAATATATACGCGTTTCCCACCATCACCACGCATCGACCTGCATATACATCTGTCGGTAGACTTTCTAAAAATTTACCTATAAATAGGTCGACATGCTTCGAATTCATTGTAAGCACTTCTTGAAATTTCCTAACGAAGCTAAATTCCGATGGCCAAACCTTCGATTTGGGAAATAGAACATTGCACTACCCACCTGAAATTCTAAAGTTTCTACAGATTGTTTGAAAATATTTTAGTAAATTGTAGGGTTTTCAGCAATTAGTCAGTGAGGCCACATAGTTCCGCCTATTAATTCTAAGACGAATTTTACAAATTCAACTCGCAATACGTCTCTCGAGTTACGCAAGAAGTTTCCTTTTCTGAAATTTAAAGTCAAATATCAGGTTACGCTTACAATCAAATTTTTATTGCGATCCCAAATATCTATCTAAAAGGTTGGCACAAGTCTCTAACACTTCGTACTACTTTTCATAGCCAATTAATTGTCAAGTAAAGCTTAATGAATTTTCGTGTCATTTCGACCATTCGTTTACGAGCTACAATTATTTTCATACTTTAATTAAACAAACACTGTTTTTTAACTCAGCATTTAAGCTCAGCATTGCTTCGGAAAATGCTACAGCAAACCTTCCCTATTGAAGAGAACATATTGCCGATGGTGCACTAAATTTGCACGAGATCATGCTGCTGGACGCAGTGAATAGCGAAAAGAAAAGTTGCACAAGAAAGCATTAAAAAAATGTCACGAAAAGTATTCTCGATAATCCAAAAGTGAAGTTTCAGGAGAAAGCCGACGTCCTAAAGATATGTGAGGCCAATGTATTCACTGTTTTGGTCGCGCGAAAACTGTTTTTCAAATTCGATTTTAAGTCTTTTGTTCTAACAAAATCTCCGAAGTTTGAGTTTCGAAAGTAAGTTAACCCGAATCAACCGAAGGTCGCCGATGATTGCCGAAATCGAGGGAAAAGGAATATATAAATATATTTTTTAGTTTGTGCGATTCGCCTGAATGGCCGAATAGGCGTAGGATCTCGACTAACAACTCAATGATCGTGGATTCAAATCTCAAGTACGTTAAAGCTTTAAGAATTTGATCTAAGAATTTATTTCTCTGGCTTAACTAATCACAATAATAATAATAGTTTGTGTTATAGAAAGCGCTGTCGGATCATGTAAAGCTATCATTTAATATATATTAGACCTGCATCATGACCAATACGATATATGAGGTGGTATGTGATAATATGATATAATAGATTGTCTGGACTTTCGCTTATCCTACACTAGCTTTTACTGGCTGAGACTGAAATATTCGATCCAAGACAAATTATAATAATTTTTTAATGAGTTGCTGAAACTCTCTATCTGATGTGTGAAAAATGTGCGTGAAATAAAAATATAAAATGATATAATATGACCAATAAACGATATATATATATTTATCGAAAGAATCTTCCTTCGATTTGACAATCAAATAACAAATAATTTACATAACCTAGTGATGCGACCCACGTAGAATGTATTTTCTTTCTTTTATACTTTATCAACTTGGAAATATACAACAACAAAATTTTGACATTAAAGTATTGCTGTTCATGACTTTCCAATATGATATACTCTTGATATTATATCGAATTTTGAGAATCCCTTTCATAATAATAAATAGCGAGAGATTACAGACTTCATATGATTTGTATCAGTTATTTTCTTGACTTGAGAAATTCTACTATTACCGATAAAATACTTTCATTCTTTGGTAAGCGATAAATTCTTGCAGACAAATCCCTCTTAGTAAGAATTCGAAACTCTTTTCAGTCGCTGAAGGTCACTGATATCAGCTATCTCCCTTCCTATTGTACATACAAGAATTTGTTTTCATTTTTTTTTTTTTTTTTATTTTTAAAAATGTTTTGTACAAAGACAACATATAATGCAGACGATATGATATGCGTTTTGGAAAAAAAGGCAGTCGCATATACAAACCATATTAGACGGATGACCTAGTTTCGTATAAAATTCCAAATGTAAAACAATAACAAAATTAGAGCAAATGTTTCTTTAAATTTTAAACAACAACAGCAACAACGACAAGACGATTAGAAGGAATATTTTTAGTTATTTGAAGAGTAATTAAGTTTTCAGAACTTGTAAACACTAAAGATGCAAAAATTTCAAAAAAAAAAAAAAAAAAAAAAGGAAAATATTATGAATTACTTACTATCCAAAATTCTATACTTATTCGTTAAATGAAAAAATATTAAAAGTTTAGATAACTTAAATCGTTCGTAATTATACTCAAGACATTTCTTGAGTCTTACTAATACTAACTCTATTATTGACCTTTTTTTCTTTTTTTTTTGGACTAGTGACTAGATTCACTTAAAATGTGACAAAATAATTAGATTACATATTTTAAAATACATTCACAAATTTCTTACACCAGTACAGTAGTCTGCTATATGCTCATGTAAACTTAACTCACTTGCTATCTCTTTTGTCCGGCACAAGTGCTTACATGGCATCTAAATGCTTGTCTCATTAATCACATATTTCTTTTTCTACTTATTCTGCAATTAAATACATATAGTACATATAGTATATATATATAGATATATATATATATATACATATATCTATATATGATGATGCATGTGTATACGCAATAATTGTAACGGAGCCCTTTTTATACTCATAAAAGCCCTCAAAGTAAAGGCGATGAGTTTACGTATACAAACGTATGTGGATTTTATACATGACGATATGTACTCAGCACGTTGTCTATTGTTTGGTATTTTAAGTGCAATTAAAATATAAATGAATAGTAACGCACGTGGTACGGGCGAGCATTCTGATTAATTACATTTATCAACAATTTATAAGGCTTAGCAGTACGCATGTGGTACGTCGAGAAGAAAATCTATATATATACGATTGGTTAGTTTTTGCCAGGACTCCCTATCAACAATTCTGTTTATAGGTGTCAAGTCTCTTCCCGCGATCATCAAGTTAAGATCGAAAGTGATCTAAACTCCTGCATTGGCCCACATTAAGCCTATAGATAATAAGTTCTTTCCAACGTAGTTTCAAAGTTTTCCTCATTGGAGTTCCTAAAGGTAGGAAATACATAGTTAATCTATAATTAGGAAGCACTTTTGCAAAATTTAACTTTATTCATCGGCATATTCTCTTTCTACAACGATATACTCAGTTCAAAGCTTCTCTAACATTTCGATGCCTTTTTATACACTGAATGTATTAAGTTTGTGAGTATGTATGGGACGCCCAAAAGAACTTGAGATAGACGGCTCAATTCAGAATCACTTTTTGCTTCGAGCTAAGCTTGTCTGTCTATCTGTCTGACTGCCTGTTATTGGCTTGGCGTGAGGATGGGTGTTTGCCAATAATAATTTGAGCATCTACATGTTAATTCCGGGAATTATTGACCAATGTGTTAGCTTCTTGCAAAGCAGTTTATTTACATTTAGCTTACGTAGGAAGAGGAGAGGTGTAACGATCTAACGTCTAATGAAATAGAGATTCCACATATCGTTCACAAATATTATTCATCTTACAATCAAATACGCTACGCATGTATTTGTGCATATAAAACACACAACACAACATAACTAACTATTAATTAAAAAACGATAAACTTTATGATGTAATGATTAAATGTAATAGGAATTAATAGAAGACTCTGCTTATTTCAGGAGAAGCTAGCGGTGAATATAAGAAAAATTCATCCAACATCGTGTGTACATTTTGTTGGAGTAGTTGGAGGGAGCCTAACTAAAGAGATAGGAAAACAAATAGTTTCGTCGAAATATAGATACTCGCGATATGAAATCTGTTTGTTTCATTTCCTAAAAAAGTGAATAATAGCGAACCGTGTGAGCAGATCAAAAAAACTTTCAAAATAGTTCCCTGCTTTAGTCCAATCTATAAATAAAAGCTAAGAACGTTGAACGGTTAAATTTGTTGCCAATACTTGGATTCGTCTGCTGTAAATTGAAGATATTTTCTTAAACTTTTCTACTAAAAAATTCTTCAAAATGAGCAAACAGGCAGACTATAGGAAGTCGACTATAATCATGTGCAGGTATAGCCTATGCCAACTTCGAGGGGCATATATCTACAGATGAAGCGAAATGGGGACCAAATTCAACTTATCTTTAGTCGTCACAGTGATGATTAATAGAACACTTAAGATTTTTGGAAGGCATTCACTGAGCAATATCTTAAAGTTTGTCACATGAGATTAATACAAATGTCAATTTTTTATATACGAAAATAAAAATGAAAGTTGCCGAAAACTAAGAGAGCGAGAGAGGGAGATAGAAGTCGAAGACGGCTTTTATTTCATCAATAGAATATAAAAAATAGGTTTAGTTTATCGTTACGGTTGTTTTTCATTAGAATTTCGGCCTTAGGTTAAGCAGTGAAAATCGTTTTACAAAAGGTAAACTAGAGTGTAAAGAATACCCATAAGGCGAGAAAAATCTAAGAAATTAGAAAAAAGCTTCTGCTTTGTTAAATTCCAAAATTTTGGCTCTCGGCATTGTATGCATTTATGACATTAGTTGCATAATAATAAACTGAAATGGTGGCTAAGAAGATGTAAGATTGAGCCAAGCTTGTTTCAAAAAAAAGCCTCCTAAGCCAGGGTGCTCTCTGAATGTTAGTCTTGATAAATTAACGATACATAGAGTTTTCGAAGCCACATATAAAGACAGGCGATCGAACCAAGTCAAATACAAATTTAAAATTCGGAAGTTGGTGTTAGGCTTACCTCAAAGCCTACTAAGCCAATATAATCGAAAACTCATTAAAAAAATTCTAAAACATTAGAATTTCAAAAGCTTAATAATAATGTTCTGAAGCCACTTGTAGCCTCATCTTCCAGGGTCATCTCGTATCATCGCCTTCTCAAAAGCATTGGAAAAAGCATCTTGAAGTTCTCACTACGATTCGCCTTAAACCGAAAAAAAATTTTCCTTTTGCTTTGATTGCGCTTCTTATAGCTGCAATTTAGAACTGAATAGTCTAACTTGCTACTTGAAAGAAGAAAAAAAAGAAAAAAAAAAAAAATCTAGCAGATATTTTTTTAAAGGGAGTTTATTACGTTGTGGTTGTTCTTGTTTTCAACTGGTGGCGTTGAAATTGAGTTTATTTAGATTTTTATGACTTTTGTTTTTTATTTTTTTTTTTTTTGTGTATTATTGTTCTTCTTTTCTTAACATGCAGTTCCAAAATTTGAAATAACACAAAGCTAAATAAATAACAATGAAGAAAAATCAAAAACTAGGTCAATGGGTCTTTCGGCAAAGTGGTTTTTTTCTCTCTCTTTCTTTTTGTCTTTTCCCTAAATGCGTGTATACATATATAACTAAATAAATAAATATATACTTACAAAATAAATAAGTAAAAACAAAAAAAAAAAAAAAAAGACAAAAAAAAAATGTATACATAAAGATATTTATAAACACTTGTAAAGTAATCTCGTCCTAGGGGCAACAAAATTTTAAGTAAATTTTTACTTCAATCTACCAAACCGTTCGCATTACATTGAAAACATATAGTAAATCTCATTGATATTGTACGAGAGCGAACAAAATTTTTATATTTACATGTGCAAGACATACATTAGCGTAACAGGCAGTTTTTATAATTAAATTTAATATGTAATAAAATATAATTTATATATATTTAATTGCTCTTCAAAATTATAGTGAATTCTACGTGGATGCCAAGCATTCTTTAATAAATTGCACTTTTT
>NW_023998423.1:12565727-12576958 GCF_014805625.2 Glossina fuscipes | reverse complement strand
GTCCTTTTCTTTCGATAACATTTTTTGCTGAAGAATTGTGAGAAATATTCGATAAGTTATTCTTCTTTATTAGCATATGATTGCTTTTTTTCATTTTTAGTGATTTATTTTTATTATTTGTAACTTCACAGACCCGAGTCAATGTACATAATTACAACATACGTAAGTATTATGTATAAGAGACAAGGGTTATATGAGAATAAGTATAAGTATAACAACGTATAACATAAGAATCTAATATAATAAGCATGATACTGTATAAGCATATTTCCACTGAAAGGCTACTGAAGTAATTGTTTTGCTCCATGACAACCAGCAATAAGAAAAAATTTATCTACGTAACAGTGAGGGCAATTTGTTTGTAAAAGTATTTAAGAAATCATCAAAAGGTTACAAAGCCTACGGTTAGGCATTAGGCATTTCTGTACCGAACTACACGGACAATGAATGATTGTTCGGCCAGGGAGGTAGAAAAGGATTCGTGCCTAGTCTACAAAACCGTAACCGCTGTAATCAAAGTTTGGGCGATTGAGTTCGCATCATTTTGGGTAAGTTGGCAAACCACGCTTTAAGTAGTCGAAAAAAGAGAGGAGAATACCTAATAGTACATTCAACTCGAAGAGGACCCTGTATATATATTCAGATTGCGATGCAATTTTCGCACCGTAAGAGATGTTGTCAATGTGGAGGCCATCGCTGAGTTTGCGATCAAGACTTGCCCTAAGAAATTGCGTCGAATCTACAAGATAAATGAAATATTCAGATATTTTGATATTCAAGTTGAGCAAATCGGCTCGGGGAGAGTACGCTGATGCAAAGCATATTATCAAACATCGAAACGTTAATAGAATAGAGTTAACATAGAAGTCATTTACATTGTAGTTATACGAGGCAAATGACTGCAGTCATTACCAACAAAGTCATAGGAATCATTTGCAAAGAGCTTAAGCAATAGGAAGCCCAACATGGAATCTTGCGATACACCATCCCTCAGACAATTTAAAGGTCATTAGTACGCTTTTAAGAATACGTAATAAACGGTATAAGAAGGTGCAACGAAAGGTCAACACAAAAAATTGTGATGGATCGAGGAAGACCGGGTTTTTGCGATCAGCACTATAGCAGATATTTTTTTGGCATTCTGGATGAAAACGAATTGTCTCTACTCACAAAGTTATTGATAATTGCGAATGAAAGGCGGACGTTTTGTTGCTTTAAAATAAACAACACATTAATGATGATTACGTCTGCCTCCTTACCTCCCAGTGTACTTTTATTGCGGAGCATGTTCCACATTTACTTAGAATTAGGACTTTCAAATAATTTAGTGCAGCAAATATATGACACGATCACTATAAATTCGTCAATCGAGAGTATTAAGAGATAGGAGGAACTATTTACACCCAATATCTCTAAGTTGTCTTTAATTCAAAATTGTCACGTGAATCGTCTTAACGACTTAATGAATGGCTTAAGTCAATCCTTTTAGACTGACTAATATTTTGATCACATGTTCGGTCCTATCAACATTAACAGAATGCTGAAACTGATCGAAAACTGAAAATTTTCATTCAAATACTCGACAACCATGCAAAAGTCAATATTTCTAAAACTCCCCTTCTCTCGCACTTCTTTAGCTAAAGATATCCAGATTGAGTGATTTTTTTTTTTTTAGATTCCAATTTTCACCAATTTCACTGCATACCACAGCACCCTTTAAGTTAAAGGTGACTCGCGGGAAAAGCTCTAATGGTCTTCAAAAGTATCTTTTATTGTAAAACTTACTTTTGATTATGCCGAGACAAAATACTCATTTAAAGTCCAAACCAAAATTTGGAAAATTTTCAATCATTTGACAGATCCGTCTGAATGCGTCACATAACTCTTTGCTCGTTTCCTCCAATATTTTTCAAGGACTTTGCCAGGACTCCATCGAAAGGACTAAATACATTTTTTTTTTTCGATGTTTCTACCTAAAATAAATTTCGGAAACGCAATGAGTTTGAGCACAAACAATAGGCAAAGCTGTTGTAAACAGATTAACCCAACAGATTAACCCAATTTGTAGTTCTTTATTTCTGTATTTATTTACATATGAAATTCAACTGTAGTGGAATAAAAATTGAGTTGAGTACAAGTAAACTCCAAAAACTACATCTTACACTAAACATTTGAACTTAACTTTTGTAGTTTATGCAAAATAAAGTGTCGAACGGCATTTTAATATCTTGAAATTATTTGCTTAATGTTTTGAATTTTTTTTGGATTTAAATTCGACCGAAAGAACTAAATAAAAATAGCTTCAAGAATATATAGTGTAAACAAGTAAAAATAATAGAGTCGGGCAATATCGATCGTTAAATACCTGACATCACAACACAATTCTCTCACTCTTCATCATCACATACGAAAACTTGCACTTTTCTACTCTATAAAGAATCAATTTTTGTGAGAATCCTTATTAGGATAGGGTCCAAGAGAAAACGTCAAGATGGTGCAGTCAATTTTTTTATGTTCAATTACTATTGTGATATAATTCATCATAAAATATTAAAAATTATACTTTTTTGTCGCATGAACTTCAGTTTTCGTTATATGAGAGGATTCAAAAATTGCCACAGCCGGATCAAAATTATTATACCAAAATATTACTACATCGCCATTTTTGCTGTGAAATTTTGAAAATTGAAATTTTTTTTCATATAACGGCTTTTCAATATAGGGCGTTATATGGGGAGTGGTCGACAAAGTGAATCGATTCGAACCATTTCAATAGCGTTGGTCATTGCGTAAACGTAGCTTCAACACAAACTTACATGCACACACATCAGACAGGCTTAGTTCAATCCAAATTATGATATAATAAAAGTTTGCTATATCTTAGGCCCTTCTGCGTGTATACCCACAACTAATGTAGGGTACAATAAAGAAGCATAAAGAATGATACAAACATCATTTAGATGAGGAAAACAGAAAAATTTTTTTGTATATGGAAAGTACCTAAAGGTATCAAAGTTTCGTTCGTAAATAAGAGTGTAGCGTGCTTTTTTGCTTCATTTAAATCATTATGTTGCATGAAATTCTTCGATATGTCTTATTACAAATATTTTTTAATACACAATTCCCCGACATTAATCATTAAAATGCTTAGCTAGATTAACTGCACCGACTTAATTTAATTTTTCAAATTGCATACTATTTAACAAGAAGAAGGGAAAAAATAAGAAAAAGAAAAGTTAAAACGGAGATATTTATATGTTAAAATTCTATTCAATCTAGAAATATCTAAATTGCATGATTATTGAGTAAATGCATTATTCTGCTGGAATCAAGCACTTGAGCAAAATCTGTATTTCTTACTTGCCTCTGAAACCATTTTGATTTTTTTCTTCTTCTTCTTTTCCAAAATATAACGTTGTATAGTACGGTTCCAATCAGTTATTAATTACGAAATTATTAGTTCAAGCACTAAGCCGAGCAAAAGTTTTAATTAAGTCGTGCAGGCTCGTCTGAACGACCTTTCGAACGAGCTTTTTAACTTGGCAACTCCTTGACTAAGATCTATGTCAAATCTCATACCATCAATACCTTCACTAGTTAACCAGATATGCTTATTCGATCTAAAACGTGCTGCTCTTGATACGCCTTCTTCTCTTCAATCGAACTGAAACGATTTCTTCGGAGCGATTTCTTGAGTTGCAAGAACAGCTGGAGATTAGATAAAGTTAAACCATGCGACTAAGGCAATTGGGGAACGAAATGGGTTGAATTTGTAATGAAAACGTCTTAAGACGTAAATAGGTACACAGCTATCTACGGCTATGTCCATATTATGCGTAATGATCGTCTACTATCAACAGTTCTTTTCGTCTTACGACATGCCGTAATAGACGAAAATTAATCTTATTACCGTTTGAGCTATCCCCGATGCGAGTTTCTAGGCGCTCTATGAGAAAATAAGGTTGCAAACTGAAATGATCATTTTTTCCTTTCGTACTGACTTCTATCGACTATAGAGAGGCGCCAGCATATCATTTTTAAAAACTTGATTAATCTTTTCTTTCCGTTATACTGGGCATCAGGAATTCTCGAAGGTATCTATTGCTTTGGTCTGACTATGAAAAGGGTCCAGTGTGAAAATAGCTGTGGTTGGCCCAAATCGCGAGTTACATTGCGATTGGTTCCTTGACCCATAGAGAAGTAGAAGTTTCAGATGGGTCTAACCCACAGCAAAGAGGGTGAGAGAGAGAGAGAGAGAGAGAGAGAGAGAGAGAGAGAGAGAGAAAGTTAGAGGATGTGTTCACATAACGTGTCTCTATTTTACACCAAGGACTAACCGGCCGCGGTGCGATAAATTGCGTTGCCACACTCTGTGTGTCATCGGTCAACGTGGGATAAGCATTAAAAGCAAGAATAAATGCTATAAGAATTGAACATCGTTTTAATTTTTAACAACAATACGCGCCTAAATTTGCTTAAAGGCTTTTGAAAAATATGTGAGTTAGTGCAACAAAACACATTGGAAGCAAATATTCAAGACGAAAATAGTTTTTCTCTCCCTTTGTTTCTAGAGGCCTTACATTTAACGCTTATGCATATATATTGTATTAGCTTAATATCAAGCAAATTAAATTAAAATTTCAACTTGACATTTTGTTTTCACACATGCATGAGTAGAACGTTACGCACACCGGCAAAAGCGACGACTACGAAGAAGACAACATCGAACGCGAATGAATTAATTTTATTAATCCCTTTGTAACAATCAAAAGTATAATTAGAGCCATCAGTGTCATCAGCCATATAGTAGCAATTGGTAGGAGACTCTGAGTTCATGCCTATCCACCTCTTCGATACTGATTGTCCTAAAATATTGGAAACAAATAAGCGGGACCTTAACTAATATTTAATACCATTAAATTAATCGAGAAACCTAAAATATAGCAAATGATAAAAATCAAAATGGATCCGCTCCGGGCCAAACAAAATAAAAACTTTTGTAAATTGGAAACCCGGAAAGCTTCTTGAGATACTTGCACCAGCAAATATGTTCCTTTTTTTTCTTTTTGTTATTAAGGGCTGATGGGTGTCCAAGATTCGCTTGCAGTAGTTCATGTAGTTTTGTTACTTGTTTGTTTTCGTCAAATATTAAAAAGAAAATTTTTGATATTCACTTAGGAACGCCTCTTCATCTGATTTGGCATAAGTATTTAATTAATACAATGGTAAGCAAAGGGATGCCACAACAACAACAACAACAACAACAACAACAACAACAACAGCAACAGCAATAACAACAACATCACCAACAACCTAATAATATTTAATAAAAGTATCGTTAGCACAAGGCGCAAGCAAGCATTTTGATTAAAAAAAAAAAATAAAAATAAAAATAAAAAAAAAAAAAGCAATTGCACATGAGGAACGACGGACAGGCGGAGATGAAGGCAAATATATAAATATTTAGGCATGTAAGTACATTCAATTTTTAAGGCCTTCATGTATACATATGTATATAAGTATCTGAATATCATCAACTTTTAAGCCATTACGGTGCTGATGATGATAGTGGTGATGTGCAATTTTTCATCTATTTTTCTTTTCCTCTTTTTTTCTTTTATTTTGCCACAGATTGGACATCATTGCATTGCAGACCGTGCAACGTGCTTTTGGTTTCCTATGCTTCATAGTTTTGGTTTCTTAAGCTTGATAAGATGCGATACTATGCTATGCTATGCTATGCGATGCGATGTGATGCGATGCGATGCGATGCGATGTGCGTTATGATGCACCATAGATTTATTAGTTTCGATGTTTGCTTCAACGTTTTGATTTAGTTTTGTAATGCTGCCAACATACAGAATTAATGTCGCATTTTTTCATTTATTTTGGCGCTTAGTTTGGCAGTAATTGAGCTAAAAATTTATTGTATATATGACCAAAAGAAAATTTAAAAATTATAAAATTTTGATATAAGCATAAGCATGCTATGCTATGTTGTTGTACATGCATGCATATGCATTAAAGTCTAAAAAAATTTATGAATTTCACATGTTATACAAATTCATCGTACATCGTACGCTGTTCCCGCCGTTTTGGATATGGGATAATATGAGTATGTGTTTGTGTTTACACTTTGATTTATTTATCGTTTATGAAGCAATATGAGTCCTTAATTGCTCATAAGTCAAAAAAATTATTAAATACGAATATGAATGACTGTTGCAGACAAATCATGAAAACGTATGCATTATCATTTATTAAGTCATAAAAATAGTTTTCCTATTCCTGTTCAATATATATATATGAATATATTAATATGAAGATTGGGAAAATTAATATCTGTTTTTATGCATCATATTATCGAAGGGTACGCTAATAGCGGCATTATTGTCGCATTCGATATGTAACCCGGATAAAGAACTCGAGAAAAACGTTATAGAATTTACACAAGACTCGCTTATCTCACTTGATTTCACAGCCCCGAAACATATTAATTTCCTAGATTAAAAAAAAAAAAAACAAAAAAAACAGGTAAAGACACTCTGAAGAAAAGCACGTTTTTTTATTAAAAACAAGTAAGACAATTATATATCGGTCGTGACCGAATCATTGATACGCATCCCCATTATCATAGAACACACAGAAAAAGTAAAAGAACTAAATTTTCATGCTCTACAATACGGAGTGGGCGTGGCTAATTTTTTCTATTTACAAAATAAAATTTGTCAGCGTTGTAGGCGTGCGTGTCCTTGGAAAAAGACTCTTTCAAATTCTTTTGCAAATTTGTCGCACAGGCGGTCATGGTTAGATGCAGTGCAGGAATTTATACGCTTTTTGAAACTTGATTCTGCGCATTATAATGGTATTGAAAATAAAATGAAGCTCTGATACGCTGTAATATTCGATAGACGTGGTCAATTTTTCCCACTTTTTCACTGTTGCTACAACATCGCCCGTAGAGAATGCGTTTAAATTTTTTTACAGTTATAGTTTTGTGAGTAATGAGTAAAAAGATTAATTTTTATTGCCTTTTAAGAACAGAGGTGTTCTCAGTATAAGTGGTACTGTGGGCGTGTCCTTCGGCCGATTTTGCCCATCTTCAATATCAACCCGTATAAAGAATCCGAGGTTCATGCGAAAAAGTGCGAGAAAATGCTTTTCCTATCTCTTTTTATACCCACCGTCGAAAAGTTGGGCGCACTCTCACTCCGTGAAGACGTTTGCAACACTCGAACGATACCCTCAGAGCTATTTTAAAGTGAATGTATTCTTGATCGGTAACATATTTTCGTAGAAACCAAACAAGTCCGTTCATACATTGTAAAGAATTTTCCGATCGCACAAATCAACCAATCGACATTAGATTTGGCAAAAACATTGCACGCACGTTGGACACGCATTGCTCACGGATATAACGATAAGACTGTTGCAACTAATGAGTACTGAGCAAAACACACAGTTTATGTTGTAATGGAAAAAAACCCTAAATTTCAAAATTATTCACCACAAATCGCTAAGTAATAGTATTTTGGATGTTAAAAGTATGTAACGAAAATTGACTTCACAAGTGGAAACTCAACAAAATGTCATTACATTCCCAAACGCTTTATATAAATTTATATCAACACCTTATCATATTTGCACATGTTTGTTAGTTCACCGAAACAATTGGGCCTGTGAAGAAGATATTTTCTTGAATAAGTTTTCAATATATCCTATTCGTAGCTTTTCGAAGCAACTTCCCCACCAAACGCTTGATATAAATAAAACAATTCTATGAAATTGAAATGTGTCTCATCGGTTGAATTTTAGGAATAGCTACAATAACATGTCTGCCAAGTTATAACCAGATACTTTTTTTCTCTTCTTATACCCATCATCGAAGCATGAGGGGTGTATACACTTTGTGCAAACGTTTGCAACGGAGGCAGCATCAAATTTTGAATCGATTTAAGGATGTCCGGCTGCCCGTCTGAGTAATGTTTGTTGTAAACATTCTCTTGACCGCGAAAAAAAGCTATTGACGTCAAACTTGGTTAACATATCGGAAGTTCTTGCACGCAGGTTGGTATTGAAAGTGGGCCAAATCGATCGAGGGGCACGCCCACAGTACAATGTAAACTGAAAACACCTCGGTTTTTCAAAAGTAATAAAAAATTGGTTTTTCACTCATAAACTATAGCTGAAAAATCTAAACAAATTTGAAAGCATGCTCTATGGCCGTTGCCGTAGCATCTATACAAAGATATATTTAACATGCCTACACAATATTACAGTGTATTATAATTTAATTTTTTCTTCAATGGATTATAAAAGATTCGGTCATCGCCGAACGTAATTTTCTTACTTGTTCCTTTTTGACTATGATCAATCACTCAATGGTTGTCCCCTATGCGTGTGAAACGGTAACGGTCAAAAAGAAGTGAGCAAAGAGAAAAGGATAGGAAGTGGTTGCAGCCTAGTGGGTGCGTGCGTAATTGTTATGCATTTTACTGACCGAGCATTAGCTATAGTTACGACCAAGTGTGCTCCACTGCATTGAAACTGCCACTTAAACTGTGCAACGTGGAACATTCTAATCGCATATAGAAAGGCTATAAAATGAGGTATTGAACATAGCTTAACCATGTAACGGAAGCAAACGATCGTTTGATGAGTATTTTTACCTTTTTATTGTAAATGTCACCGCTTAGATGAACACTCCGAAGCCCTGTGAACAGCAATGAATCTTATACACGGTTCTTTGTCGACTATCTGCAAATGCCCTTAAAATAGAAGCAAATTTTTCTTCTTTATTCCCCTATATCTCTACACAACAACGTACAGCAAGCTTTTCTAATAAAAACTCGTCAATAATTAGATGAGAAATTTATTGTAATTTTTCTATACCTAAACGTGTTGCAATTAATGGAATCATAAAAAAAATGGTGCGTCTATCCGCGAAACCAAGAAGATCTCTTCGTTAGGGAAATATCTTAATAAGAATTTTTAGCAATTTTAAGGGTTTAATCTCAAGTACAGAAAGCGATATCAATAGATTTTCACTTTAAGGATAAGAGCATTTTGCAAACGCAAAATTCTTATTCATTTTCTCGAATTAGTTTAGAAAGCAAGCATTTCTTAAAGCACTCAACATCGTCTTGAATAATTAGACAGAGGAACAGACTGACCGACTGACAGACGGACATGCTTAAATCAATTTAGAATTCGAATCTGATCGAGAATATATATACGTTGTGGGGTCTCTGAGGCTTCCTTCTGCCTCCTTATGCCCTTCACCGCTCAGTGATGCGTATAAAAACCGAATGACATTTCGCTGAGTAATCCCATGCAAGCGACGGTTGGCGAAAAGATTAACAACAGTTCCCAGGAAAAACTTCGCAGATTAACTTGCTTGTAAAAGGCAAAGTTGAGTCGACGCGAAAAAGTTTGATTTCAGCATTCGACCAGAAGACGAATTAAAACGATGAAGTATAAATAATCCGCGCGTAAATAGATCTTGTAAGAATTGTAAATGATTCCATGTTAACCTAAGAATTCAGTGCTACGAACTTTATCTCAAAAGCAGTTCCAATCTATTTTTTAACAAGAAAATCCATTTTTTTTTCTTTTAATAAATTTTATTAACTTTTCGTTAGAAAAATATTAATTTAATTTATTTTATTTTTTACTTATAGAGCAGTGTACGATATAGCGCATAAAACAACAAAAATTATCATTAAACAAAAACAAAAAAATTTGCTAAAATTAAGCTAAATTTTGTTTTAAGAGAAAAAAAAAACAACAAAACCAAAAGACACAATAAATTAAATTAAATTTTTTCTGATAGTTAAAAAAAAAAACAAAATTTATAATAAATATAATAAAGGAATTATTTTGTTATTTATCAATTCTGTACAGTTAAGTATATCTCTTTTTTTTTATTTTTGTAATAAAAACAATTGTTTGCCTGTGATTGCAGTAAAAACACGAAAATGTAAGAAATAAGAAAATTTGCATTCGCTTTAGAGCGAATCTCGTCGATCCACAAGATGGTGTGAAACACCAATTATTATCTAATGGGCATAATATGTTCTCTCATAGCATTCGAATTAAAATTTTTACCCTTAGGAGGCTTAATATTTTTTAGATTACAGACATATGTTGAATGTTTTACATATACATATACACATTCATTTAGACATATATACTCTTATAGGCGGTCTAAACTATTTAAATTCGCCAGAAGCAAATGGATGAAAATATCCGATATATGTGATCACCTGAGCAAGGTAGATCGAGCAAGATTTCAAATTTGACTTATCGTAGCCAACCTCAGGTATATTTTATCAAATTTTCTCTATCCATTTTAATTTCTATGGTTTGGAAACTTTCTTCTTCGTAAATAAAGAGTTTCCGTCAAGAAATTGTTTTTCCTTTTTTTTGCTTTTTCTAAACCAACTTATGGTTCTCTCACAATAAACCGCTCATAGAGCAGACAGAGTTAAAGAATCGCCTCAATGTCTCGATAAAAAAATTGAAGTGTATTATTATTTGATACGGTACTTTTGTTTGCAATAACATTGGACAGACGGACATAGATGATAATCTTGTTGCAACAGCTGCACAAGTATTGTTCTTTCAGTTTTTGTGATCAGAAAACTATGAATAGTAAATAAAATCTCCAACTTCCATCTCAGTGCGAATCTTGAGTACTCTCAATATAACAACACCTAAACACAACCATATTGAGACCGGCAGAATATTGGAATTTTTACTACAATAGCTTGAAATAAACCTGATTTTCGGCACAAGTTTTTGCTTATGATCTTGGTGAAGTTTTCTCTCAAGATAGCAAATAATTGACTCTAGTAATAAATAAATAATAGGGTATTAAGCCTTCTAGAGGTTAAAATTAATGAATTCATTTCATTTTTGAGGTTCTTGAATACTTATATAATGATATGAATGACTGAGACCAACGCTATTTCTTCCATTAATATTAAAGTGGAATTACGAAAGTCTTAGCTGTCTTCCAATTTGCGGATTTGTTGTAGTTCAAACAAGAACAAGACTTGCACGGACAGACGGACATATCAAAATGGTTTTAAATGAGAATTAGAAATGAGTTGACTCCTCTTCACCATAGTGGATGCAGTAAAATTAATTAGACTATACACATATTATAAAACGTAAACAGCAATCGTTTTAGCATAAAAAAAGGGTAAAATATATACGATTATTATAAA
>NW_023998423.1:12542553-12565327 GCF_014805625.2 Glossina fuscipes | reverse complement strand
CCTCCTTTTCGGTCTCTTCCCATAAGGCGTCTTATTTCATCGCTTTTCGGTCTCTCCCCTTATGGCGTCTTACTTCATCGAAGTCGTTACACGAATACGAAAACAACGTAAGAAATAACTGTGTTGAGCGAAGTGGTGCACACTATTTAGTAGAGTGACCACTTTTGCTTAATATAAGTTAAGAATAGTTGCGTCCTTTTACCTTTCGAAATTATTAATAATAGGAAGAACAACTTTCCGATATTCATTACCCCAGCTACGACAAAAGTAAACTTTAAAATCGTTTTGCTTAATACAAAAGGACTTAATAGACTCAGGTCGTCAGGTTCAAAGTCGTTAGACAATTTCTCCAAATAAGTAGTCTCTTAAGGGAGACAAGTAATCTTTCTTTTTGTGGAACATTGATACGAATTGTTATTGGTTTAGCGAGTCTAAAAAATACAATTGTCCTGTACATCAAAGGATTCCCTTAAAGTTGAACAAAGGCGCTTAGCAAATAGTTCCGCGAAAGATTCAAAAAGTCTTATCAGTTTTTTTTTCTTTCTGAGTACATTTGAAAGTTTCTTTTTAATTTATATTTAAATTAAATTTTATTTCCAAGATTCATAGTCCGAAAGACAGGACGTTAGTAAGTAAACCATATCGAACTTAAACTATTACCGAAGGAAGACTGAAAGAGTTTGAATGTTTTCAACTCGATTGAAGTCGGATATAACGGAAACCCTTTTCGAAGACCCGCACGAAAAATCATGCATTTCGAACGACACTCGGGCCCTTAAACAAATACTCAAAATGCCTATAAATTTTAACTCTTTTTCCAGACTTTTCATGAGTCAACTGATCTATCCTTCCGCACAATATTTACACTGCGCCAGTACAAGACCCATACGAGTCTCGTTAATTTCCATTAAACTGATCAGTTCAAGTTCTTTTTCACCGATGAAGTCTTATACAATAAGAAGAAAACTTGCTTTCCTTTTTTCCTGTGATTCTCTCTTCCATTAGATTTAAAAGAATACGAAAGTGCTCAGCATAATTTTTAGTACTAACAACGCAACTATTTGTGGAGGAATGCCTGTGAATAATATTTATGTAATGAAAAGTAGCGTAAAAAAATTCTTAATCTAATAACAAATTTAACTAAAAAGTTTTCTTTTTTTTTTTTTTTGTTTTTTTCTCTCCCGGAAGTAAACTAACCGCCCGTGAAAGTATAAATATGGAAATTAAAAAGAAAAAAAAAAAATTTATATATACATATATATATATATATATATATATTTCAGCACTCAGTCTGTGTGTCTGCTTTGGTTTTCTCCTCTGCTACGACGTCGCCCTATCCACTTTACAAACCATGGTCGTTAGTATTGAGAAAACTTCGACAAACGCGACTCACTTCAGGATTACTATGATTCATTAATTGCATATAAATTTGTTTATGTAGTTGTAATTCATTGGTCATCTCTTGAAGTTGCCTTAATAAAGCTTCCTTTTCTTTAAGCAGGGTTTTCACGCGTTCCTCCACTTCTCGGGAGCGAACTTTGGCTTTTTCTCTTGACTTACGTACCGCAATATTATTGCGTTCTCGACGTCTTCTATATTCTTCGGTACCTTTGTCTATATGTTTTATCGAAGATTTGCGTTGATTTTGCAGCTGCTTATTATGGTGTTTCAGAAGATGAGCACCGGCTGCCAAATGAGGCAAATTAACAGCAGAATGATGAGCCAAAACATTGGCCGAGGTAAGACCATTAAAATTATTTGGATTCTGTGAAACGTTACCGTTTGTATTGACCGTACCATTGGCATTCTGATAGGGATTATAAAGACCATTTGTGCCTCCGTTCGTAATAAAGGCAGCCGCAGCATTATTAGCGGCTACATTTGTTTCGTGCAGGTGTCTTCGATAATCCGGATCTATGGGTTCCTCCTTAATAGTCGAAGTATCTGAGCCTATTGAAGAGTTTTCATCACTAGAATGAGTACTGTAAGAGGCGCCGGCATGAACTGCCTGCGGCATGTAAGCCAATGGATTACGTCCGTATTGATGTTGTTGAGTTCGTAAGGTCTGCTGTTGCAATTGATGATGTTGCAAAACTTTAGCGGCCGCACTAACCATACCATTGGAGGGTAGAGTAGCTGTCAGTACACCAGGACTCGTTACCATATCACTGAAAATACCTAGGGTTTCTTGATCGCGAAATTGATCATCTATCAAATGCTGCAAATCCAATGAGATCTCTTGAGCCGTCAACTCATCCAATTCCGATTGGCTATATTGCTGCAACATTTGCTTTTGCAACAAATTGTTCACATTGTTTACGTTGGCATTCAAAGCCGATGCATTGTTGTTATTATTTAAAGCAGCTGCAGCATTATGCATCTGATGCATAGCATGTTGCTTCACCACGAGACCGCCACCACCATTCTGTTGTTGTTGTTGTTGTTGCTGTTGTTGTTGCTGTTGTTGTTGTTGTTGTTGCTGTTGCTGCTGCTGTTGTTGCTGTTGCTGTTGAACATTTGATACTATCGAGTTAGCAGTGTCAGCAGGATTTGGTACTGTACCGTTTTGTGTGGCATTGTTATTACTATTATTGACATTTGGATTCGCATTGTTATTGGGCATTCCCGACATAGCCGTCAAAGTGATTTGTCCAATAATTGCCTGCTGAGGAGGCGGTTGTTTTTTCAAATCCAATTGTGTCAAAGTTTGTACGTTATCGTACATTTGTGGCGATTCCATGTTGAGCATTTTTAATTGTGAAAATGAAGGTAAAATTTTGACGGAGAATATTTACTAAAGTATGAGGAAAGAAAACAATTCCTTTTTTTTTTTAATTTTTATTTTTATTTTTTTTTTGTTGCTTTCTTTGAAAGGTTCTTAGTTTGCTTTTAAAACGTTTCAATTGGTATTTTTTTGCTTTCAATCATGTTTTTTTTTCCTCTTTGTCGTGTAAGAAAGTTAAGCTTAAGGAATGAATCATAAGATCAACAAAAACGAAAGAGTCCTGGAACTCTTCGAAGATAGCTTCATTAAATCAATTTTAGAAACAATTTTTAATGTTAATGTTTTTGAATGCCGTTAAACGTCTTTTTATTTATTTATTTATTTTTTTTTTATTTATTTTTATTTTTTTTTTTTTTTTTTTTTGTTATTTTTGTTTTCCTATTACTTATTTGCTTTATTATTAAAATTAATTTTTTTTTTTTCTATATAGAATTTTGAGCACTTTTATAATGAGGTATAAAGATTCTTTGGATTATTGGATATAATTGTTTCCTTATTAGTTTTAGTTAGAATCCTTTTGATAACACTTCCGTTTCCGAGAAAAAACTTTTAACTCGTTTCAAATTTTACTTAAAATTCTTTAAAAATATATTAATGTCTTTTTCCGTTTAATTTTTAAAATAATTTTCCTTTTTTTTTTTTATTTCGTTGTAACTTTATTTTTATATATTGAAAGATAATATATATATATATAAATATATATATATATATATAGATATATGTATATAATGATGATAATATAGAAAAACACTTGACACTCGACGTCTCTCGATTTTTGTTTTAACAACCGTCGTCTACATTCGACTGAAGTGTTTCACAAGTGATGCAACAGATTTTATATATTTCTTGTATTTGTTTTTTCTATTTCTCATATTTTATTACAAGACGTGCGCGTCCGCATCCGTTTGATGGTGTTCGCTAACTGCACTTCTGGTTGTGATATTACATATGAATCCGTATCACACAGCCACACCGACACACAAACAGCAAAGAGATCGGCTAAACTATACTAATACCGACATAGCGGCAACAGCAACAGTTAAAGACAAAAATTTTTTTGTTTCTTTTTTAACTTAATTTTGAAGATATGAATGAATTGAAATCGTAAACTTAACGTTTTCACGGAGAGGAGGTCGGGAAATTGTCTTGCAAGTCAGTGACGTATATCCCCGAAGCGATCGCATAATACTATGTAACACACCATTTACGTATGCATGTGTCTGTATATGTATGTGTGCGTGTATATGTAATTTATACAATTCTCATTTAGAGCTTTATCTTTTTCTTTCTATGCTCAATTCTCAAAAAAAAAAAAAAAGAAAGAAAAATCTAAAAGAGCATTTTTGCAAGAGAGTAAGACGTCATTTTTATGTTTATCATAAACAACGAAGAAGCACACAAACAGCTGTTTATTTTCTTATAATAAATCATAACAAAGTGAAGTTCTTTTTCAACTCTGTCCGTTAACCACAATCGTTAATTTGTAACTGAAAGGCATATATTTTTTGAAGTATAAGTCAGACCCACCATCCCGAATGCATGTATATGTGCACATAAGCAAACTTATTTATATATGTATATTTATATGTGTGTGTATATATACGACATTTCCAAAAAAAAAAAAAAAAAAATTAAAAAAATAAAAACTCATTAAATTATAACATATAAAAACTCGTTAAACAAAGAAAAACATGAAATTAGGTCTTCCGATCACATTTCAAAAACCGAACAAAACCCAAAGAAAAAAAAGACCGAAAATGAAACTCCATTAAAAAGCTAATAACAGAAAAGCTCTCTTCTTTCTACTCTCCTTAGAAAAAGAGCAAAAGCATAGTTTTTTCGCATTTCATGCCTTAAACCTCATACACAAAGTTTGTGTGCGCACAAGACTACCTCCTCCTGTTACGCGTCATTCTCTCTCTCTCTCTCTCTCTCTCTCTCTCTCTCTCTCTCTCTCGATATCTAAGCACACACACACACACGCATAGCGCATACACAACAACAATTCTTTTTCCTTTTTATTTACTTACATATGTAAGCGAAAGCTATGAATAGTATGCTGTAACATATGCTAACATTTATTACGTTATTGTGTGTGATGTGTGTGTGTGTGTGTGTGTACGTGCGTCGTTTCTCTTCTATTTCTCTATCTCGGCTTCTCTCTACGGCGCATTTCTTGTTCAATCGTATTTTATTTATAACGAAAGCAAAAGTTGTTTTGATGTTTACTTTGCATTTTCAATCGATCACTTTTACTCTCTTTTCGATGGTATGCGTTTTCTTACAATTACTTTCGGTAACTGGTAAGTGTGTCTAACTAGTTGAATTGATAATTATAACCGGTTATAGCGTCATCAATGGTAACGTTGGCGTACTTCTCTATTTTACTTTGCAATCATACACACATGCCTAAGTAACTATTGCTACTGTTAAAGTGTCACTTTGTTTTTTTTTTTTTTTTTTTCTTAAACGCTCTTAAGAGAGGCTTTATCTTTCAATATCAAGAAAAACTATAATGTGACGTCATTTAGTTTTCCATAAAGAGATGTAAGAAAATTATGCCTACAAGAAGCGTAAAATATAAAATAATAAATAGTGAGACTTGCTTTTTCTCAAACACACACATACACGCACATACGTATACACTCAAATAACAAAAACAAGTACAGCGATCGAGGAAATGCAACGTTAAAGTTTTGTTTACTTGTATCTTCATTTCCGTTTAGGTTGGAAGCTTGGATAGAAACATAATACATATAACATATACATATAAGTATATATATATATATATATACATATATAGAACGTGTAATCTAGTGTGTATAGTGTGTTATTTCCGAAGTTTTGTGTAAACGTTATTAAAGAATTTTTCCTTTTAGTAGACTTGGTAGATAATTCACTTTGTTCCTTCACTTTGTTCCTATGGGCAACTTACTAAATGGGCTAGACAAGGCTGTAAGAGAAAGTCATGTGAGAAACATATTATGTTTTGGCTTACATCTCTTTCACATATGGCAAAAATATGATGAAAAATATTTCCTTGTACTTCATGCCCATTCGAACCGCAATTAAAGGGTCAAATTGTTTTTATGTTCACCAAATCATTTAAGCAGGCTGTCGTGAGGGCCTAATGCAAATAACAAATTTTTCTTTCATTTAAAATAGGAGAATATGACCTTTTTTCATTTTAACAGCAAATAGTAGTAATCATCACTTTAAGAAGCATACCTTTAAACCTCACTATACCTAATCGCTACATGCTAAATTTATAGTGTTGCTCGTTTGTTAAGGCTTTGAGAAAAGCAACGCCGTAACGCCCTCCGCAGAATGTCTAAGCCAATAAACAAAAGCTCTTCATCAATAGATCCAATTTTCGACCGACACATACTAGAAATTCAGCGAAAATTAAAAATTGATATGATCGATTGATACGATATTGAGCAACTCACAATGACATAAATTACACAGTTACTAAGTAATCCCTACACAAAACCTAGACAAGGATTACAAAAGTTTTAAAAGATCGGCGACAATATTAGGTTCTAAAACTTCCCTAAGCATTTAAGTTGTATTAAGAAATTAAGCAATGAGCATAAGGAACTGCAAGCGATAAGCATCGCGTTAACACCATTATAGTCGTGATGATGACATATTGCCAGACAATCAGAACGTATTAAAAATCACCTTAAGATCTGTGTATTAATTGAATGAATGCTGTTCGTGCACCATTTTCATCGGAATATATTTGAACTAATCAATGATTCTCCCAAGCAGCTTTATTAACCTAGTTTATGTGTTTGTTCAGGGGATTGAGAGTGAAAGCCTCTATTAACACGTTCACGGTCTTGAATGTTTTAACATTCATTTTCATTGTGATGCAAAAATCCCGGTGGCTTTTAATTACTTTGCTTGCTGAAATATTGATTAACTGATTCTTTCGATTTTTTCAGATTATTTCATTATATCCTCTATCACTTGTGGTACGGAGTATATTAAGTTAGTGCGAACGTATGTAACCCACAAAAGCGCTTAATAGATACATCCACCTTTTAGTGGACCGATCAGAATTATAATCTGAATTGATCTAAGTCTGTCTGTCCGTCTGTCCGTAAATTTGTGTTCAAACTATAGGTCGCAATTTTTGAAATATTTTAATGAAGTTTGGTGGGCTATTGAAAATGGCTCGGATTGGACCACTTTTTCAACCACTGCACATATAACGCCCTATACTGAAAAATCGTAATATGAAGAAAAAAATTGAGATTTTTAAAATTTCTTGGCAAAAGGGGATTAAGTAATAATATTTCGACGCTTTAAGTCGATATGAGAACTATGGAGCGGCTGAGAAAATTTTTGAACAGCCTTTCATATAACGAAGACTGAAATTCATATGGCAAAAAAATATAATTTTCATGATGAAGCATTGAATTTAACATAAAAAAATGAACTGTACCAAATTTGGAACATCCCGGCCTACTTTTTGGAATCTGAGGATTTTCATGAAAATTGATTCTTTGCAGAGCAGAAACGTCTAAGCTTTAATATGTGGTGATGAAAATTACCTCGTAATAGTAATTTCATAAAAAAGCAAGAATTGTGTTAGACAATTTGGCGTAGGGTATCTAATGGTCTGCCTTGCCCGACTGTAATGTTTTTACTTGTTTTTTCCTTGCGTATTCACAAATTTACTTGCAATACCTTCAAATTCATAAATTTCTCTACCCGAGGAAGAGAACAGATTTTCTCATTGTCCCTTTTCCGCTCAAGTTGTCTCTTATATGAATGCTATAGCATTCGATCGTATTTGATCTATATTGCCGTAAATGCTGCAGCATTGTTGATTAAAATATGATCTTTTACGTATTCTTAGAGCATGTATTTAATCAGGTTCGCAGATTTTTTTGTACCTCACTGAAATTTTTACTATCCACGAACCTGTTAAACTGAAAAATGGATGCTGTTGAGCAAGAGAAGATGTGCTACCGATTATGAAATAGCAGAGCTCAAATGGGATGATTTATTGAATAACTTGCTAAAGGTCGACGGGGTTTGAAATTACCATCAATCATCACTGGCTCAACATTCAACTTCGGAACGGTGACTTTCTGGCCAACCACTCAAATGACATTCAAAAAGCGCTACTAAGAAGGCGCAATTATAGAAAATTTGATCAAATAAATTGGTTAGCATGCTGCATATTCGTTTCTCCTTAAATGCGTACGCAGTCCCGATTGGCATAAATTCTGACACAACTTCTAGTGAAGGCTTAAAGAGCAGAATTAATAAGTGTCTAAACCGGCTAAGCACAAACTGTTGTGGCTAGTTGAATATAGTTGATAGTAAGCTATTATGCTCCCTAAAGTTTCCTTTTCTAACAACCAATCCCTAACTTTGGGCTGTAGAGAGATTTGAGAGAGAGATTTGTGGAGATTTGGCCCCAGCTTGATTAGACTTGTTAGACGCAGTTACTATGTACTCGGTTTTTCTTAATGGATCTTGAGGAGTAAGAAAATTTTTTTTATTGTACAAGCTTAATAGAAGTCTGTATATATGCAAAACACGCTTTTCTTTTTAATATGAACAGTCAAGCAAGGGATATCCCCTATACGTGGGTCATTATGATGATCAGAAAGAAGTGGCGAAAGAGATAACTTGACTCTTAATTCGCTATAACCTTTCAGTATTGTCACCAGATACGTCGAACGTGCTTTCGCGAAAGATATGCAGTACTTTAGAAGTGATATGCCTACGACGACATTTAAGACTTGTTTTTGATCCGCCGTTTATTCCGTCTTAAGCTATTAAATCTGTATGTAGGAAAATAATCAACAGATGTCTGATTTAGCCTCCTATATAATCAAATCAAATTTATCTACAAAAAAAAAAGAAAAAAAACAAAAACATGCTTGATAATTATTTTCACATATTTATCGGTCAAAGACAAAAAAAAACAAAAGCAAAACAAAGCAATGCTACCATCTAATGAATCATTTACCTGTAAAAAATATTGCATTATATCAATGTGCGTACTTAATTTATTATTAATTTTTTTTTTTTTGTCTTTTTTATTATATTACGAGGTGTGGTTTACACATGTATAAGAAATGTTATTTGGAAATTTGTATTTTCCTTTTCACACGCACATGTACATATACGTATAAAGGATTCTTTTGCAACCTTTACATTAATGTGATTGCAATCGAACGATAGGATGACAAAGTACTTTCTGTGATAAGCTATCAATTTTGCACTTATTTTATAATGAAATATTTATTGCAAAAGAAAAATTATTAACAAATTGCAACCGATGATGAGTGCAATGTTTTGCTAAATGATAAAAAAAAAAAAACGAACAAAATTAAATTTATTGGAAGAAAATTTTGACTATAAAGTCACGGTCACTTTAAGGAAATAAAACATATTATTATTAAATCTCGAAAAAAAAATACAATTAAAAGAACTAAAGAAAGTAGATAGGCATTAATTTATATACAAAAGCAAAACAAAATCACATAAAAATTATTTAATCATAAGATTTAATCCAATATTTAAAAAAAAGCAAAAAGAGCAAAAGCAAACAAAAAAAAATCCAACTTTATGATGATGAGAAGAAGAAGAAGAAGAAGAAGAAAAAAACAAATAGCAAAGGTATTTATATACGAATTAAAGCGAATCTTGGTTACCTATCAGAGATTGCTGTATTTATTCGCATATATTCTCTTAACATGATAGCTTGTGTTGGGGATAAGTAACACTCTATGCATGAGTTACCTTTAAACCATAAACTATTAACACTAACACTAAGGCAAGCCATGCATCCAAAAGACTTTAGCTCTCAGACGGCTGTTGTGCCATAAGTTGACCGTTAAGAACACAAAGGCCTCACTTTAGCTAAATATCTTTATTTTTATTATAGGCTGACTTGTCATATTAATCAGACCGATAGATACACAAATTCACTCAAGTCAAATAAATTAAAAAAAGTACATACGTAGTGTATGAGCATAAAAAAAGTTTTTCACATCTCCATACAAATGACAAAAGGAATGAAAAACCAAGTACACCCGCTTTGCATTAAAGATAGGTGCAATAACTTAAGTGCTTATTTACTGTGTCAAAAATTTATTAAATCGAAAAAAAGCACGTAAATACAGTATTTATTAAAAAAAAAACAAGTAAGAAAGTTATGTTTGATTTGTGACGAACCTTCGACACACACCATTTCCACTCATATAACATAATTACATAAACTATGCAAGTTATATTATTAATTAAATTTTAATATGCATCTGACAAACATTTATGCCAAGGTTTCGGTATTCGGTATATTCACTTACCTATCAATGAACGATAAATTGTTTGCCGAGTTGCTTTAGCTCAATCAGTCGGCATTTTAAATGAATTTTACATGAATTCAAAGTCTGGAGTTCAAAATTGCAAAACGTAGCAAGAGGTCAACCCAACAGTTTTTGAACTCCTAAGAATTTTCAAACAAACGAAGAAGTTGCCAGATCTGAAGTGGAACGATAAAAATCAGAGCTAACTTGTGAGCACTACTTTAGGAACCAATTTCCGCATGCATGCATGAGAGACCCATCAGTTTATTAATGCCTTGCGCTAATCATTTTTTCTACTTAATTAATATTTTGAAATAAGGTAAAGTCGACTCCAAGTCGACATAGGACATAGATAAAAGAAATACAAGGATAGCTTAGCAAAAAATGCACTTTTTTTTTCATAGAATCTTCTTGACTAAATTCCCACAGATTACGATTCTATTGCCAAAAGAAAATGCCAAGAAAATTCTTGATCTGCCAAATAACAATAAAAAATTCCTTGCTTAACATAGATAACCCAAAAAAAATCCAACATGTTTTGCAGCGTAATGTTACTATCAAAGTACAAATGAAACTTGAAGCCAATCGATTGGGACTTGAAAGAATTGTATCTACAGCCAGCTGGTAGATATCTCTAAGCGTTTTGCGTAGATACCTGCCGTGAAGGCTTAACCCCACGCTAACCGACGCACACTCAACGCCCCAGGGATGAGACAGTTGGTAAAAAAAAAAAAAAAAATTCAAGAAAAATGTGATCAAGAATCTGAAGCAATTTTAAGCTGTTCAAGTAGCGCCTTTTTCAACAACATAACGAATTGGACCCGATAACGTTCTTCACCATTAACACCCTAAGGAAACTGGTGATGAAAAAAAACGTAAGATCACGTTATTCTTAAAGACAAAGGTGTTTTGATAAAGTTACGGAGCTTTTGAATAATCTCCTCTTACGCGTTTGCGGTAGGATATAATCAAAATTTACGACTTTCTGATCTGCATCTGCCCAGTTGATCATTCACAACATATATACATAAAATCTTAAACATATTAAACCCAATAAGAATAGTGATAATATATTGGTAAAGTGAGAGACAAGTTGAAGAAGTTTGGAATAATAAATGGTTCATGTCTTATAAGCTGTATATAAGTGCTCTAAAGGTAAGGTCGCTATTTTCAAAGAGCATATTGGAAACTTAGGATAGGAAGTGGTTTGTCGGCAGACGTTAACCATTGCAAGACTTTACCTGGAATTGAAACACACGTGCAAATTGCCCTTTGTAAGTGTCTATCTTATATCAGATGAAAGGAAAAAACTACATGCGCCGATCGAGACAAATTTATTCATAATTCGATATACGCGCATTTCATTTCTGTCGCAAAGAAAATGACAAAATGAATATGTCTTCCTGCGTTGGTGATGGGTATAAAAAAAATCTGCTCCCAAAATAAAAGCCGATAAAAAAACAAAAAGAGGAAAAATTTGCTAAAGTTTAACTGATAAGTGAACCAAAAAAAAAAAAGAAAAAAAAAGAAAACAAAAAGAAACATTCAAATAATAACACAGCATTATAAACAAATGGTCAAAAATCGTTTAGCTCAAGTTAAGGTGAACAAACAAAGTCGTGCAGCGAAGGCTTCCAATGAGAATGCAATGTAAAGCTTCTTATTCGCTTATTCTCTGCTATAATAACACAAAATGCTTTATTATTATTATTATTATTATTGTTAATATATCTTTTTTCACCAGTTTGTTAACCTTTTTTAAAAAGAGTTTAATAAACTTTTCTTTCGTTTTTCTAATTAATCGTTTCACAGTTTCTTTAGAATTCTTCGCAAAATATCTTTTAACATAAGTTTCTATGATCGTCAGAAATTCATTAGAATTAAAATTGGTCTGAACTTTTTAACAATAACTCAACCACACGAATGCTACTTTTAGTGAATGTTGTTATACCCTACATTGCTTGTGGTGCAAAGGGTATGTTAAGTTTATTAGGACGTATGTAACACCCAGAAAGGCTTAAGATTAACCTAACTTTCATTATACCGATCGATTCAGAAAATAATTCTGATCTAAGTTTACTTGTCCGTCTGTCCGTCTAAAGTTTGTCCGCCATACAAGTCACAATTTTTGAGATATTTTGTTAAAACTTTTGGTACTAATGTACTTTAACCTAAGCGTTATTCGGATCGATCCACATTCTCATCTCCTCCCTGTATAACGCCTTATTTTAAAAAGTCTTTATACGGAAAAAATTATAATTTACAAAATTTCTCGACAAAATTTGCTAAGCGATAGTATTTCGATATTCTAAGTTGGTATGAAAAATATGGTTCGGCTGAAGCAATTTTTTGAGCCGCCATATAACTCCATATACCCAATCCTACGAAAACTTTGTCTTTATATGACAAAACGATGTGTTTTTACAATATTTCACGGTGAACATGGTGGTATTTCGTAATAGTAAATTGACGATCAACGGTCAACCTTAGCAAGTTTGAACCATATAGACCTAGTTTTTGGATACCACCCCATATAAGGATTCTGAATATTTTATGAAGAAATTTTTTTCATAAAATCTAAGTAGACCAATTTTGAACCACAAAGATCCATTTCTTATACACCACACCCTAGAAGATTTCTCACAAATAGTAAGCCCTTCACAAAAAACTCCGATTTTTAATATTTAATGATGAAAATTGGCTTAGTAAAAAAGTTTATAGTAGAGAATTTGATTCAGATCGATGTATCCTTTAGATCCTAACATATGTAGGGGTTACCATGAAGAGCTAGTCCTTCTATGGAGAGAAAGTATAATTTCTAATTTTTTATGACGAAAAACTAAAAAATAATTGAATTTTTAAAAGGTAAATTTGGATGACACCATTTGACGCTTTGGGCATCCGTCCGTATGCGGCCTTTCATGAAAAAGATGCCTTTGCAGGAAAGTGATATGTAATTTTTGGTGTATTATTGCCAAGACGAGTCAATAACTGTATTAGGTGATTCCGTGTAGAGCATTTAAAGGCGACTTCGCCCAACTACAATATTCTTAATAGTTTTCTTTTGTTTTCGTGGATTTTTAAAAGTATTCAATTTTAACGAAATTACTGATCGATCAGCGAAAAATCTGAACGCTCTCGTTTTTATTAAAAGCGCTGCAAATTGGCTTTCTTTGCAAATTTTTCTTCTTTTTTTTTTCTTCCATATAAACATATATCTGAGAAGTTCATTGCGAGTTCTATGACCTTAATTAGGTGAAAGGAAAGGAGAAATAATTGCATTTTATGTTAATTATAGCGAAAGTATTTCAATTTCAATGAATCGATGAATATGTGAGATAATAAAAACTCAATTTAATTTAACCTTAACGAAACAAAATTAATCTTTGTATTATAATAAGTTGAACATTTTTGAAATATTTCTCGACAAGTTTGTCGAAATCCTTTTCGAATTTTTTATTTTTCTCAGACTTTAAGCATATTCCATGCAATTGATACGCAAATATTGCGGATACACCTCAAAGGGGTGCATGGGCAGACAACAGCTGGCAAACCTGTAAACGAAGGACGGGCAAGCATGTGTCGGAAGAATAGACCCCACAGAGAAATAGAAAACTGCAGATCGTCACACGCGCTCACACAGAGGAACGGACTGAGAATGCAAATGAATCGATCCCCAACTTCAGCGGACCACAAGTATATTTATTATACACTTTAGTTAAAAATGTGATGATCACGTTTAGTCGATAAAAGTGAAAGAGGACGTTCCATTATAACCCGATATTTGATATAAAAATATTCGATCTAAAACGAATGCAAACCGCATTTTCAATTTGATTTTAAGCAAACATCGCGTAACGCGGGGAATAAAGTATTGACCCTTTTTCGCGCGACTTAACACTTGCAGCCCAAATTCCTTGCACGACAACTCCTTTCTGAGTCAAGTCAAATATCATGTAATAATTAAGATTGGAAGCGTGTAAAAAAAAAAGGCTAAAATTGTTTCAATCAATTGCAATTTATCGACTGAAATTTCCTCAATATAATGTTTCAATACCAATAGCTGTACTCTCAACTTAGATTGACAGAGTTTAAACATATTTTTGACAATATTAGTGAAGCGGAGACAAACGAATAGTTGTGGTGCGAAAAGTGATCGCAAATGAAATATTAAACCAAAAATATTTATTTCATTCATAAGTGTACAATTGATTTCATTGACATATATTCAACAATATTCGTAACATCGTTAAGCACTTTAGAACGTCGACTCATGTAAGAATTGTTCGATAGTTTCTTTACTTTTTTCTGACCGTCACTGGACTACGCGTATAGCAATCATCCTCATGGTCATATGAAAAAAGAAAAATAGATGCAATAAGGCCGAGAGGGTTGCGTGTTGTTGTGGAGTAAGAAGCTTAAAAATGCTTAGTAATTGGCTTTAAATTCGAGACGATAAAGATAGTTTGGGAGTAAAACTTGATTCTATCTTGATTATATTCCTTCTTTTGAATTCATATGTTTTTCAATCGAATTTCCATAACTCCTTTTGAATTGTAAACAATTTCGTATGTTTGTTCCATACCTCCTTTTGAATTCATATGTTTTTCATATGACTAATATATATTAGTTGGATGAAAAAAATTTTGAAGAGAGAGATAGAGATGAAACGCATATAACAGTTTAAATAATATATGTTCTCGTATTGTTATGATTATTTTTTATAAATGAAAAATATAAAAGTAAATAAATAAAAACAAATCACTAATTAATTCAAGCACTCATTACTTGAAAAAAGGTATTAACCAAACACTAGAATAGTTAATAATTATTAAACAACCCATAAATGAACATAAATCACCTTGCAAGCACTTACCTTACTTGATATGTTGGAGTTATGGGTGATGGTAATTTTTGCGCTATGATGTTTATGCTTTAACATACGTTTTATGATATAAAAATTAAAAGTTCTTCATTGATTAAAAATGAAATTTTATCTGGTAGGATCTATTAAAAGGAATTCACCAATAATTAGTAATAATAATCTTTATTTTTATCCATGAAAGAGGGAGACAGAGAAACCTTCACTTATGCTATTTAAGAAATGCGCATTTGAGACTCTGGAACAGTTTATGACAAAGTCATAGATAAGCACTATTTACTTTCACATATTCTTATAAAATATCACAACACTACTTTGAAATATGCAATCTCGCCTTACTGGTTGCGCACAAAATTTATTTTCTAACTTTCTCTTCTTTTTTGTCTTATAAGAATACCTCACTGATGTCTATCAAAAAGCGCGCACTCTCTTCCTTTTCTTCTTCTTTTTGTCTTTTCCAACATTACAGCAATCTGCATTAAGATAACATGGAGAAAGAAATTGGTTTATTTTTCAACTCTGCACTATTTGAAGTTTACTTACATTTTACGATAAGCAGGGGAAATATCTAACGGAATAACTTCATACAATAAATACAACAATCTTCATTGGATTTTAAATTTCGTTTTGTTCCATTCCATTATTGCACTTCTACAAGACACAAACCATAAACTTCTCTCCCCTCAAATAGGATTATTCATTACTTACCATTTATTCAGTTTATTCTTGCAGAGTAAACCATCAAGTTTCATATATTTACTTTTTCTAAAAATATAGCCATGTCAAATGGGAAAGTTTCAAGGTCAACACAAAGCTCTACTTCTAAACTTTGACAGAGATAAAACTTAGTTTTTGTTACAATTTTATTATTTTTTCTTCTTCTATTCAGCAAATCAACAACTGAAAATTTGCTGAGGTCCAATTGAGCAATATTATTATTTTAATTATTTATGCTTTTGTTCTTTATATTTTATGATTAATCTCATTCCCCATTCAAGTATTATGATCAGCAACATGTTGCCTTTTATATTGTTAACATAAATTCCATGTTGCTTTAGTTCTCAATATTATCATTTTCAATCAGCTGATCATTTACTAGACAATTTTAGTTAATCATCGACACCCTGTGCAATTGTAATTTATTTCTTGTTAACAGCTGTTCTATGCTTTTCTTAAATACTTGAATATTTTTCATTTTTCATTTGCACTTTTATTCTATTGAAAAGACTATTTTAAAATAATTAGTGGGCGAACAAAAAAATAAAAAAAAATATTTCCTTTACAAATGGATGAAGAATTGCCGAAAGAATTTGATTTGATAGTTATTGGGACAGGTAAGTAAAAAAAAAAAAAAAAAAAAAAAACAGTAAATAATGATTCATTGTTTTCTTTTATATAGGTTTTCCTGAAACTGTAGTGGCGGCCGCGGCTAGTAGAATAGGAAAAACTGTTCTACACATAGATCCTAATGAATATTATGGAGGCTCGTGGTCTTCTTTCAGTTTGGAAGCATTTATTATGCTAATGGATGGCAGGGCCATTAGAAATCGGGAAATAACCCATTTTCAATATCAGTGGCATATACCTTTAGAAGCCGAGGAAGAGATGCAAGAGCAATGCGAAGCTAACAACCAAAAGTGGTCTGTGTCTCGGTTGATGCAGCTTTCACGTAAATTTAATATAGATTTATGTCCAAAAATTTTGTACTCGTCTGGTAAGCTAGTGCAATTATTGATTTCCTCGAATATATGTCGCTACGCTGAATTTCGAGCCATTGATCGCGTTTGTACGGTTTATCAAAATGAATTACTTAACGTTCCTTGCTCGCGCAGCGACGTTTTTAATACCAAAGATTTGAATATTGTTGAAAAACGTTTATTAATGAAATTTCTAACAACTTGCATGGCGTACGGTGAGAACAAATGTGAGGAAGATTCTGTAGAGTTTCGTGGTCGACCTTTCAGTGAATATCTAAAAAAACAACAAATTACTGAAAAAATTAATCGCTGTATTATGCAAGCGATAGCAATGGTTAACGAAGACACTAGCTTTGAAGAAGGTATGGAGAAAACGAAAAAGTTTTTGCAAAGTCTAGGTCGTTACGGCAACACGCCTTTCATATTTCCAATGTACGGTTGTGGGGAAATACCACAATGCTTTTGTCGATTTTGCGCGGTTTTTGGTGGCATCTACTGTTTGAAAAAAGAAATCACTGATATACATGTCGAAGAAAATGGGAACAAGGTGATCGTAGAAGTAGAGAATCTACAAACAATTCAAGCTGATTATGTGGTTTGTTCGCCTGGTAACTTAACCGAACAATTGAAAGCAATGAAGGAAGTGAAGAACCATTTGTCTAGAGGAATATTTTTGAGCATACAGCCATTGGGCGGTGGAGAGTCGGCCAAAAATGGAGGTGGTACTGATGGAGGAGTAAATTTATTGAGGCTTCTAACATCAGATGGTCAAAGAGAAGCCATTTGCATACAATTATCCTGCCCTTCAGGCACATGTCCCAAAGGAATATGTTAGTACAATCCCAAATAGTTATAGAATGGAGAAAATTTCAACTTTTTTTCTATTTTTAGACATATATCACTTGATTTCTCCATCTATAAGTAATGATCCCGCTACTGATTTGCAACCATTTAAGGAAGTAATCTTTCCCGATCTATCACTTTTATTAATGAGCGCCTATTTTACCATAACAAGTTATAATTACGAACCGTTTGACACAAACGGCCGCATTCTTGTTACTGATCCGCCTTTCTATGAATTAGATTATGATTTATCTATAGAAAATGCTTATGAAATATTTAAGAAACTTTACAATGATGCCGAGTTTCTACCAAGAGCACCGGATCCCGAGGAAATTGTCATCGAAGGCGAGGATCCTCGTGCCTTAATCGAAAATCAGTTACCTGAAGATTTAAGAGCTCAGCTACACGAATTGGAGATGGCCACGCACAATATGGACATTGAAGAAAATATGAATATTCGAGCTGTGACTCCTAAAGCCATGGAAGCAGAATAAAATGCAACAAGAGAACATTCCTTACTAATAATTTAATTAACTTATTACATCTCTAGAGTAAAGCCTTTCTCAGTGTAGGATTTAATAAAGTTTTTGAAGTGTTTAACTGCATGTTGGAATACTTGATTAATTTTGTGCAATTCCTGATAATTTGGTGAGGCACTCGACTCGAATTAAAGTTGTCCAATTAACGTCCAAAATAAAACAGTAAGAGAAATCAACCGATAATGCGAATTTCTCAGCTGTAGAAACAAAATTCTTATATTATCAGGAGCGAATACAAAATTGTCAAACTTTAACAGAATCGAATACAAATTTATCGAAACTTTTATTCGAAGTGTTACAATTTATGGAGAGCAACTCTCTTCTCCTTCTATTCTCAACACATGGTACTTTCTTTACAAACCTTGTAAAGGAAAAAAAACCGAACGGTTTTTTGTAGAAACAAAATCATTTTACAAGTTGAACAAAGAACTTAGAGCAAAATAAACTAAACAAAAGTAAATAAGATTAGACGATTATAATTCTTTGGAATGAATGGTAGGAGCGTTCATTGAATAAAGTTATTAGTTTGATAGTCACATGTTGGAATTTAGTAGAGTCGGTGGCTCTTTAGTTCCTAGCAATTGTTATATGTGTTTATCCCTTTGAAAATATTGAAATCGAATCTTACGAGTGAATGTGTGAATGAGTGAGGAAGTGAATGCATGCGTACAAGCTTGAAATCGTTCCGCGGTATAAAAGATAGCCATTCGCTTTGAAAGGTGCTGCATATAGGTTAGATTCGTACGATTAAGCCAGGGGCTACTTGAATATCGCTTCATTAAGATGGCTGTCTCCAAAAGAAAAAGAACCAGGTCATCGGAAGAAATACTAAAACTGTTCAATCGATTAAGGAGCCTACAGATGCGCAAGCATACAACCGGCTTCAATACGAAGAAAGAAAAAGAACCAGGGCACTGGAAGAAATACTAAACCTGTGCAATCGATTAATTAGCCTACTGGTGCTCTAGCATACAAGCGGCTTCACTACGAAGAAAGAAAACGGATCAGGTCATCAAAAGAATGGTAATTACGTTCTCTTCAACAAGACGAGTTACGAAATTGAAGCCCAAGCCGAAGAAGAATTTATACCATTCGACCTCGATGTAGAGTCTCAGCTACTCACACTATGAACAAAAATAATGAAATTTTTTCCTATCATTTATTTCGTCGATATCATGTAAGCCTCTTTTTGTATAGCAAGCTCCAAATCAAAGAATTTAGCTAAACTTAACAAGCTGAAAGCAGTTTTCATATCACTTGCGACGCCAAGACTTCAATCCGATGTTTGAATAAGTTTTAGATTGTCTAGCGTGGCTATTATATGCTCCAGTTCGCCCTTATTCTGTTCCATCTTATCCTTGGCCATATTGCAGACTTCTTTTTTGAGTTCGATTAAATTAGCTAATTGCTTTTCTAAGCCTGCGATACTCTTTTCCGTTTCGCTTTTCTTTTTTTGCCATTTCTGCAACTCTTTGTCAACATCAATCAACCCTTTTAACAGTAAATGGATCTGACAATTATCACTTAAAGATAATATAGCGCAACCCGCCGGGGGACTTTGTTCTAGCTGCACTTTGGAGCAGTGCGCAAGTGTGGCCACGTCTTGGGCATATTTCTCCAATATCGCCTTCGAGTATTCATCTTTCGAAACTATGTAAGCTTCAGTTCTCGTTTTATTCGGTATATTATATTCGGCCTTACAGGAACGTATAATTCGAGCAGCTTTTTGCATGAATTCCACCTCTTTTTCCAACTCCACATTCCGCCACGGCGTGATCTCTGGAAATTTCAAGTACTTTAAATTATTGTATTTGCATAAATTTTGAAAGCCTCACCTGGATAACTGGCCACACATATACTAGGTCCAGTTTCTTGACGGGGTAAGCGCTGCCACAACTCTTCTGTTATGAACGGCATAAAAGGTGATAACAATCGCAAACCGAAATCCAAGCAAATAAATAAAACTTGACGAGCCTTCTTCTTCTCATCTTCCGTGCCATTGCGGAATAATGGCTTCAAACATTCTAAGTACACATCGCATAGATCGTATAACCAAAAACTGTAACATGCTGAAGTAACACTACCAAAATCATACTGTTCAAACCCAATGTTGCACGCTTCAATTGCTGCCGCCAAACGTGATAAAATCCATAAATCAAACTTGCTCTGAGTACCGTCTAGTTCGAGAACATTGGAATATCGTTCATCGGGGACGAAATAAAGTAAAGCAAATTTGGTAGCATTCCACAGTTTGTTACAGAAGAAACGGTAGCCTTGCACCCGATTTATGTCCAAGTTGATATCACGCGCTTGCGTTATGTAAGCGCATAAAGCAAACCGAAGCGCATCAGAGCCACATTCAGGAATACCGTTCGGATAGTCTTGGGTAAGGCCTTCGGTGGCCGTTTTAATCTCATTGCGATCTAAATTGGATGCCATTAGTTGTTCTTGGAGACCCTCCAACGTTATACCGTAGATAACATCCATTGGATCAATAACATTACCCAATGATTTGGACATCTTTCGACCGTGCGCGTCACGTACCATAGGATGCAAATATACTTGTTTAAAAGGCAACTGCCCTAGTAACTTTTGACTGAAAAAGACCATTCGAGCCACCCAAAAGAAGAGAATGTCGTGCCCAGTCTCCAAGAAAGTGGTAGGGAAGAAAGTCTTTAAGTCGTCAGTTTGATCAGGCCATCCAAATACGGAAAATGGAAACAGACCTGAGCTGAACCAAGTATCTAAGACGTCTTCATCTTGTTGTAAAACAATTTTGTGGGCTTCAACTTGGAATTTTTCCGAAGCCTTTTCTAAAGCTTCAGCCTTGGAGCGAGCAACCACCCAATAATCACTATTATCCCGCTAAAAACGGAAGGCATACATAAATTTTCATCATTGAATTCATAGCATGCTATACATACTGTGCCACCCATTACTCCGTCATCGTTAAAAGTTACATAATATGCAGGAATGCGATGACCCCACCACAGTTGCCGCGAAACGCACCAATCTCGTATACCATCCATCCAATGGTACCAGATTTTCGTATGATGTTCTGGAATAATTTTCAGTTCACCTGAACGGACTGCCTCGGTAGCCTTTTCAGCCATCTCATTGCACTTTACGTACCACTGAGGTTTAATCATTGGTTCCACCACATCTTTGGAGCGGCTGCAGAACGGCACAACCATAGGATTATTATCACATCCACGATACAATTCCAATTCCTGTAGAGCCAATAGTATCTTTTTGCGACATTCAAAACGTCTCATCAATCTGAATTTTCCGCAGTCACCAACAATACGACCTTCGTCCGTAAATACATTAATAAAGGGAAGATTGTGCCGTTTGCCAACTTCGTAATCATTGGGATCATGAGCAGGAGTGATTTTCACCGCGCCAGTACCAAAATTCATATCTACAAAATCATCGGCAATTATAGGTAAGCGACGATCGCAGAACGGGTGCTTAACATATTTGCCATGCAAGTGTTTGTAGCGCTCGTCATTTGGATGAACAGCTACCGCAGTATCTCCAAGCATAGTCTCTATGCGGGTCGTAGCCACGACTAACTCTTCATCTGAATCCTCTACGCAATAGGCGAATTTCACCAGTACACCAAACTCCACTTTGTCGGAGTAACCAGGTATCGAAAGAAGAGTGCGTCCTGATATTTCCACCTTCTCCACCTCTATATCAGATATAGCTGAACGTAAACTACATGACCAGTTAACTAGACGAGAACTTCGATATATGCAACCCTCTTCATGCAAACGAACGAATGCTTCAGTCACTGCTTTGCCTAATTGAGGATCCATCGTAAAGGCTACACGAGACCAATCCAAAGAGGAACCCAACGATTTTAGTTGATCATATATACGTCCGCCCTTTTCTCGACGCCATTCCCACACCTTGTCAATGAAAGCCTCTCGACCATAGTCATGACGGGTTTTGCCTTGTTGACGCCACAAAAGTTTTTCCACGACCACCTGAGTAGCAATGCCAGCATGGTCGCAACCCGGCACCCACAGTGTGGTTCTGCCCTTCATGCGATTATATCTAGTAATAGCATCTTCAATGGAATTAGTTAAAGCATGACCCAAATGCAAGCTGCCAGTAACGTTAGGGGGCGGTATCACCATAACGAATTTACCCTTCGAATTTTCATCCAAAATGCTGGAAAGCTATAAAAAATAGCATCGACGGAAATTAGAACATGTGTGTTAACTGAAAAATGACTGAACCTACGCCGTATTCAGGTTTAAAGAAGCCCTGCTTCTCCCACCAGCTATACCATTGAGCTTCAACATATCGAGGACTGTAAGCTTCAGGTAAGGGACAAAAGATATCTTTCATTTCGCCTGGCGCAGTGTTCGAAGTATAAACTGCTACTGGCTTCGCATCTTTCGTCTTCTTCTAAAAAATAAATGAGCATAACTTACTTTTACTAAATTATTTCTGCCCTTACCTCCGGTTTTTCTTTCTTTTCCTGTGTTGCCTCCTGAGCCGCTTTCTTCTCTAATTTGGCTTGTAATTTTGCCAATTTTTCTGCTTTCTTCGCTTCCTTTTCTAACTGTTTTGCAGTTTTCGTAGGCACATTTCCATCAACAACAGCAGCACTTTCATCAGTTGCAGTATCACATCCTGCTTGCATTCCGCTAACTTGCGTCATCCCAAGTTAATAATAT